>NC_068988.1:29733178-29740414 GCF_001194135.2 Octopus bimaculoides
TCCTCACTTTTCCATGCACACACACACACACACACATTCACTCATGCATACCTGGATCCACGCATAAATAACCATGCCAGCAAAGAAAAGAAACATATGTTAAAACCTTGATGAGGTTGCATAATTATATATATATATATATATATATATACACACACATATATATATCGTCATGGCCTGCAGGTTGATGGTCTGGTCTGGTCTGGTCTGGTGGTGGTGGTGGTGGTGGTGGTGGTGACTTGTTGAGCTGATGAATGAAAATGTGTGTCTTGGGTTGTGTGAAGAAGTAACTGAACAACAACACCCAGAAATATTTAACAGAAAATTTTTATCATCACACCTAAAGACAAACTGTGTGGGCCTTTTACAGATTAGAACAGCAATAATTGCCTCTGGAAGAAAGATACTGCTTAGAGTTTATGGAAAGCTATCGTTATGGCAACCTGCAGCTTGCGCAACATAACTGGAAACACAGGCATATGGCATAATGGTTAAGAGCGCAAGCTACTAACCCCAAGATTCCGAGTTCAATTCAAGGCAGTGACATCATCATCATCATCATCGTTTAATGTTCACTTTACATGCTAGCATGGGTTTGACGATTTGAACCAGATGGCTGCACCAGGCTCTAATCTGATCTGGCAGAGTTTCTACAGCTGGATGCCCTTCCTAACGCCAACCACTCAGAGGGTGTAGTGGGTGCTTTTACGTGCCACCAGCACGAAGGCCAGTCAGGCGGTACTGGCAACGGCCACACTCAAAATGGTGTATTTTATGTGCCACTTGCACAGGAGCCAGTCCAGCAGCACTAGCAACGATCTCGCTTGAATGTCGGGCACAAGTGCCATCACGATTTCACTTTCATTTGCTCCAACAGGTCTTCGCAAGCCGAGTTTCATGTCCAATGAAGGAGACGACCTGAATAATAATAATAATAATAATAATAATAATAATAATAATAATAATAATAATAATAATAATAATAACATTGAAAAATACCTTAGGAATAAGAACCCAGGTTCAAAATTTCCTCCGGACACCTGATAAAGGCTGAAGGGTATATCAGCCGAAACTTTGTGTTAACAACAAACAAGATGAGGACAAATATCTGTCAAATGTAAATAATGTAAATAATGTATATAATTTCTCATCTCTTAAATATAGAAGTGTATTATAACTGGGAACAGTTGTGCTATATCTGTGGCAATGGAGGTTCCTGTCATATATCTGCACCATCTGTCTTAGCTGCCTTCCTGAGTTCTCTGGTTGGTAAAAATGTGTGCCAAATGGTTTTTATAGGGGACCAGAATTCAAGTTCTAGAATGTTCAAGAATATCTATCTACACCATTGTTTCTTCATGCTGATTGGTCAGTTAGTTGACCAATCACGTGAAACTATGCTGGTTTGTTCATGATGTCCAACTGTGTATCCAGGTATTTGGTTTCAAAACCTGGCTACATTTTATTTATATTTATATACACATATAACTTATTAGGAAGTGTTACTCTAGAGGAGATGTATTATGATTTTGTACCAGAGAGAAGTATGGTTGGTGGTCTCTTCCTAATAAGGTAACTGTTGGAGAAGTATTAGCTAAAAGTAAACCATTGTACCTGTCTTTCTTTGCCCAGGAGAAAGCCTTTGATAGGGTCACTTTCTCTGTGATCTAGTGGTCTCTGAAGATGCTATGATTCAATGAAAGGCTTCTGCATCTGGTGGTGAGGTGCCTATTTGGGAGTTCTGGGGTTGTGGAGAGTATGGTGTTATCCCTTAGCTACCATTAATTACCATTACTCTCAGGTCTTTTCTGACCCAGAATGGTAGTACAGATTTTTGAAAAAGGTAGATTGAGCTCCTTCATAGTGGTGAAGTAATCAATCTAGAAGGTAAACTCTAAAACTAATACCTTCTTCCAGTATTTCCTGAGCCAGCACAGAAACATATGGCTGATGAAACTAGCATGAGGTTTGCCCAATTATGTAAAACCATAATGTTGGTGCACACTCTGCTATATGAGGAAATAGCAGGAAATGATAATGATGGTGAAACCTTTGTATCTGGCTTTCTTTGCCCTGGAGAAATCCTTTGATAGGGTCACTTCTTTTGGGATCTTGTGGTCCCTGAGGAAGCTAGGGGTAGATAAATGGCTTGTGAGAGACATGCAAGACTCGTACAGAGGTACTGTCAGTAAGGTGAGAATTAGCAACAAATATCACAATGAATTTAATGAAGAGGTATCGGTCCCCAAAGCTTGGCTTGTAATTGCCTTGAACTCAAAATGCTTAATGGCATTTTGCCTGTCTTTAAGTTCTGATTTCAAATTCTTCCAATGTCGGATTTGCCTTTCATCCTTTCAAGATCAATAAAATAAGTACCAGTTGAGTACTGGGGTTGATGTAATTGACTTACCTCTCCTCACCAAATTGCTGGCCTTGTGCCAAAATTCTAAACCAAATTGTTCATAAAACCAGAATTCCGTGATGGCTATGATTACTTTTGAATTTGCATTGTATTCAAAGATTAAGTTTGGAATTTTATTTACGATGTTTCTAAAAATGAAAAAGAATGAATTTAATCACACTATTCAATTCAAGATGTAGTTTAGAAATCCAAGTTTTTCCAAACATGAATTAATAGAAGAGAAGCACCAATTCTTGTAGCACTGGCAACAAACAATCTTATCATTTCGAATGACGACTTCATTCTCACCCCCTGCTGTGATGTTTCTTCAATTCTTCATGGAATATTTCTATATTTCATCACTCTGTCATTCAAGAAAAATCATATTTTTATAAGCATAAAATTTAAAACATGAATTTAAAACATTCCAATCGTGACACATTCACAAAAATGCTTTACTTAAAAATTCAAATTGTTAGTTCAAGTAATCATCAGAAAAATATGTTTTTTGTTTTTTTTGTAGGAGGTATATGTTGTGCTTGAAGGTGCATGCCTTAGGGGTAAAGCGTTGCACTCGTGATTGCAAGATTGTGATTTCAATTCTTGGGCTAGGCAATACATAATGTTCTTGAGCAAAACATTTCACTTCACACCACTTCAGTCCACTCAGCTGCAAATAGATAACCCTGTAATACACTGGTGTCCTGTTTAGGGAGAATCTTGTGATCTCAGTCAATTATACACCATGGAAATTAAGTAACTGACCCTTTGAATCCTAGAACTTGAGTCAGTCTAGAGCTGACCCTTTGAGTCCTAGAACTTGGAGTCAGTGCTCAATACTGTACATTGTGATGGACAGCCATCATAAAAAGTTTTAGCAAAAGCTTAAATTAATTTTCAGGACCTTTGGTTCAAGGTTTTGCTTCCATGCCTGGAATTTTTTCTCTAGTTCTACTACATATTCTGTTATAAAAGCAAGACCATCAGCCAAATATATATTCATTATATTAAAGGCTATTACTACATGTAAATGCCTCATGCTGTAAGGGACTCTTAAATTCAAAACTACTTCACAACTATCACAAAATGTCAAGATGCAAGTAATAGCCCTTAATATAATGAATGTATTTATATTTAAAAGGAATAATTATATATTTTGTATAAATTTTTCCCTTAACTGGTTTTTCACGCTGGCTACTTGATAAATTCTTATATAGATTTTTATCCTTATATTTAACACACATGCACACACACACACACACACACACACACACACACACACACATACACACACACGTACGCACACACACACACACACACACATATATACATAACAACATGCTTCTTTCAGTTTCTGTCTACCAAATCCACTTACAAGGCTTTGGTCAGCCTGAGGCTATAGTAGAAGACACTTGCCAAGGTGCCACACAGTGGGACTGAACCCGGAACCATGTGGTCGGAAAGCATACCTCTTTCCACACAATCATGCCTGCATCTATAGCCATACTTGTACCTATTATTATTAACTATTTTTTTTTCCCCCAAGTCTGAAATGTGCTTCCTTAAACTGTCCTACTCGAATGACAGAACAATGGCAGTCATACAAAATGTGATCTGCAGGGAGGGACTCAATATACAGACCATGCACATTAGTCATTTCTGCTGAGGGATAATCTCACAAATAGTATCATGGGGTGCACACTATCCAATTTCCCCCATCGACAACATCTAACTGTGCTCGAGGGCCTACGAAATAGTCTGCAGTAAATGTGGTGCATCTTATATAGGGAGCACCACCAGGAAATGGCATATTTGAATAAAAGAACATATGCACACAGACACTTCAATTTTAAAAAAAACACCTAAAGAAGTGCAAGACCCAGGAATTTAACCCATCCATCTGGGCCACTCACTACAATAGGGGCAATCTCAGAATCATGGAGGCCCTCCTTATCGACAAATTGAGACCAGCCATGAACAACAGGAAGGAACTATATGAAGTAGACTGGTTGCTATAGCAACACCAGTCCATGCATGTCACTTTCCTCCTTCCTCCCACTTCCTCCTTCACCCCCACCCACATTTGGTTAACAACTTTTCCATTCTTTGCTTTTAACAAATATCCTGAAGAAGGGGTTATAACCCCAAAATGTAGAAATACAAAGTAAGACTGTAGCTTTGTTTTCTCTTGTTTTCTTTTCCTTTTCCTTTTGTACTTTACTTTGTACTTTCTCACATTGTTCCTGCTTTACACAACAAATCTTTTCAGAAACTTCTTTTTTTTTATTTTAATTAAATTTTTTTTTTTAATTCTACTTAAAAACTGTCAAAATAATTTTTCAGAAATTTTCATAAAGTTGATCATTAAAGTTTAGTTTTTTTTCATTTCTTTACCTAAAACTATTGCAGAAATTATTTTAACAGTAGTTCTAATTCAGATTCTTTTATGGTTAACTTTTTTCTTCATTATGCAATCAAAATTGTGTTCCTCTGTCTAATATTAAATTAAGAAAATTGAAATGGTCTGTAAGCACTTTAAAATTGCACAAAATGTCCTAGAAATTAGACAAAAGATGGAAGAAAGGACTCCCAGTCAACTAAATAAAGCTAAAATGGTCTAGAATAGTTTGAAAATTGCATAACCTTAGAGAAAAGGATATTTTTGTAACTGAAAGACAAATTTTAGAGTCAAATTCTATAATCCATTTATGGAACAACATTAGGTCACATTTAACTTCAAAATCAAAAATACCAAGTTTGCTTTCCAATAATGAAATTTTATCAGATTCATTAAGTAAGGTTGACATATTCAATGGGTTTTGGTTTGTTATTTGTTTTGTTTTTTGTTTTTGCTTTGATTTTATTTTGTTAATGGAGTTGATTTTATTAATGGAGCTAATAATGAAAATAAAATTCCTTTTTCATTCTTTCTTCTGTTATTGTTACTGTGTAGGAACATATTCCAAAATAGCATTCTACATTTGCAACAGAAATTATTTATATTCCTCTGGCATTTATCAAAGAAATATTCTTTCCTACTCTAAGCACAAGGCCTGAAGTTTTGGGGGAGAGGGGTGCAGTCGATTAGATCGACCCCAGTGCGTAACTGATACTTAATTTATCAACCCTGGAAGGATGAAAGGCAAAGTCAACCTTGGCGAAATTTGAACTCAGAATGTAGTGGCAAACGAAATACCGCTAAGCGTTTCATCCTGCGTATTAATGACTCTGCCAGTTCACCACCTTAATAATAATAATAATAATAATAATAATAATAATAATAATAATAATTATAATTATAATAATAATAATGAGGATGATAATAATAATAATAATAATAATAATAATAATCTTTTATATTCAAGGCAAAAAGCCTGAAATTTTGGGGGAGGGGGCTAGTTGATTAGATGGAACCCAGTATGTAATTGGTACTTAATTTATTGACCCCAAAAGGATGAAAGGCAAAGTTGACCTTGGCGGAATTTGAACTCAGAACGCAAAGACAGACGAAATATTGCTAAGTATTTCAGCTGGCATGCTAACATTTCTGCCAGCTCCCTGTCTTCATGATCAAAGGAAATATTTCATATTTAACGTACAAGCAAGGCTGTGTGATTAAGAAACTTACTTTTCAGCCATGTGGTTTCAGGTTCAGTCCCACTGTAAGGTAGATAGATAGATAGATAGATAGATAGATAGATAGATAGATAGATAGATAGATAGATAGACAAGCTGGCAAACAGATAGACAGACAGAAAGACAAGCAGAGAGAGAGTGGGAGAATAAGAATAATGAGTGCCTATATGTATGTCAGTGAGAGAGAATGAAAGAGAGAGTGAAAGAGTGAAGGCTGCTCCCTTTACTCCTGTGTCAACAATAAACTTCTCAGCAAGATCCCAGTCCTAATTCTTTCAAGAATGTTTTCAATTTCTCCAGGGTCACACAAGGAGGATGGGGGGGAGGGGAATCTGTTGAACTACAATGAGTAACGATGAAGGGAGGGGGAGGGTAGTAACAGTGGTCAGGGTTTATAGGAAGGGGGTTTAAAAAAATTGTGGTAGTGGGGGTTGTGCTTCTGATGATTATGGTGATGGTGGTGGTGGTAGTGGTGGTGATTGGAGTGTTGGTGGTATTGGTAATAGTGTTTGTGGGAGAAGAGGATGGTAGTAGTAGTAGTAGTAGTAGCAGATTTTTTACTGTCTTTTAAAAAATGCATATTTTGCAAATGAAAAAAACTAGATCCTTCAACTCCATTAGGCACCCATGTTTTAAAAAATCCTATTAAATTAAATATTATTTCGAATTGTATATAAAAAAATTATCAAAATTCTTTATGCATCATGGAAGTATAACTAATTTAGTGCTCATAAAATTTAGCAACGAAATTTTATCAAGGTATTGGTCACTCTTTGACAGGTTAATGGTCAAGCCTGTGACAGTTGAGACCTCCTGCATTCTTGGCCTCTGGACCATTATCCCTGCTCACCGCAATTGGGGTGGAGATTATTGTGCGCTAGCGTGAGCCAGCATGGCTGTTCCACCATGTCTCTTTTGCTATCCTCCGGGGTACAACACCTTTTTCATTTTTTCTATTGATGCCATCAGAAATGTTTCTATATCATGAGAGGCAAGATCCTTCGTTAACCCCACCAAGGATCCACATGACTCTCAGGGGTTAACAGAGAATCTGTCAATATCTATCTATCTATTTATCTATCCATGCATCCATCCATGAATCCATCCATGCATCCATGCATCCATCCATCCATCCATCCATCTATCTATCTATCTATATATATATATATATATATATATATATATATATATATATATAT
>NC_068988.1:29740478-29741208 GCF_001194135.2 Octopus bimaculoides
ATATGCATATATATATATATGCATGTCTATCTATCTATCTATCTATCTATCCCTCCCTCCCTCTATCTATCTATCTATCTGTCTATCCATATCCATTCATCCATCCTTCTTTCCTTTCTTCTTTCTTTCTTTCTTTCTTTCAATCCATCCATTCATCCCTATCTTTCTCTTTCTCTATCTCTCTCTCTCTCTCTCTCTCTCTCTCTCCCTCTCTCTCTCTCTCTATTTATCTATCTATCTATCTCCCTATCTCTCTATCTGTCTGTCTGTCAGTCTGTTTGTGTCCACTGTCTATGTGGACCCATGGGGGTCCTGAACTAAACTCTTCAAGGCTTGGTGCCCCAGCATGACCATTGTCCAGCAACTGAAACAAGTGCAAAAGATAAATACATTCAACCTTATTCCATTTTTTTTGTTTTTTATGATGGTGATAGAAATGTGGGAGGTTGGGGGGGGGGAAGCTCCCTACTGTTAGGCTGTACAGGTGGGTGTGTTAGGCATTGTTAAGAAGTAGGGGAATTAAGGTGAGAGAGTGTTAATGGAAGGAGGGGACAGGGGTGGGACAACAGATTACTTAGCTCTGTGATAATGTACAGAAGCTGTTAGTATCTATTTTCTCTACTTCCACCCTGCCCCACCATCAACACATCGGAAGCGAGGGGGTGGGGGAGTAGGTAGGTATGGTGGTGGTGGTGGTGGTTGACATATCTTACTAACCTGAAGATGACTA
>NC_068988.1:29741598-29742086 GCF_001194135.2 Octopus bimaculoides
CACCATCATTACTACCACCACCACCACCACCACCACCACTACCACTACCATTTCTACCACCTCTACCACCACCACCACCATCTATCATCACCACCAACACTACTGCCACCACTGAGTTGACAGGTGTAAATAGAAAAAAAAACCCAACTAGACATACGTATCATAAGCACACACAGATATACATACATGTGTATGTATATGTGTATCTGTGTTTGTGTATGCATGTATATCACAAATACACAAAAGAGAGAGAGAGAGAGATACATTCCCTCTCCCCATCACCCATTTTACATGCATATACATAAAACATACAGGGTACATACATGAGTAAATGCTTGATAAAAAATTAGATCAATAAAAACACTCCCTTTTACACAATCATATCTTAGTACCCCACCTACCCCCACTCCCAAATACAAAAACAACATATTTACACACACTGATACATACACACATACACCTGTGTGTATGTATATATATATATATAT
>NC_068988.1:29742614-29744890 GCF_001194135.2 Octopus bimaculoides
TATATATATAGATAGATAGATAGATAGATAGATAGATAGATAAATAGATAGATAGATAGATAGAAAGATAGATAGATAGAAAGATAGATAGATAAATATAGATATTTATATATATATAATACAAATAACATATGAGTATATGCATATATACGTACATGTATGTACATACCTACATCTACATGTATATATAGATGCATATCTGGGTACAGGACATTGCAAAAACAACGTGGACAAAATGATAAACAGAGTACAGAAAACACACAGGCCACATAGAGAACATTTCCTTCATCAGCTGCCACACATATATATACATATGTGTGTGTGTGTGTGTGTGTGTGTGTATACACTCTTTTACATTGTGCATTAAGTTTGATAACAACCCTGGCGACTTCTTTGTTGAAGATGAAATGAATTGTATACCATATTTGATGGCCTCTAAAATGCACAATTTTTCCCCGACAAAAAAGCAAAGTCTGGAAATATCACCCCAGGCCCAATATACAAAGTAGGGCCACCTATCAGCTAGTTTTTCTTCCTGACACTCACTACTATGGGCTAATTGGGGTTACAGCTAACAAGCCTGTGCATCTTTTATGCCATCAGACATGGCATTTTTTGGACAACAACAAACAGGTTTATTGAATCTAATCTGTCATCTATTAAAGCACAGCAGACAAGATTTAGTGAATCTCCAGGAATATATATACAGCATTTTTATCTCGAGAATGTTTTAGTACATTCCGTTGTATTCCCCAATCATATTTGCTGCATTCTCATATGGCAGTCCTCATTACTTTTTGAAATTAATTTTGCAGACTCTCTTATCCTACTACCATATCTGCCATACTCCCACCATTTTGTAATTTTGCAACTCTGGCAAAGTTAGAAAAGTAATACATCCTATATCATGTGATCATGTGATCAACCAGACTATTGGATGTTGTTATACATCACTGATTACAATGCACTTTGCATTGTTTTTTAGCTTTCAAATGATGCTGCCCTGCTGGCTAGGCAAGCAGACCACCATCCCTTACTGATCAAAAAGTTATTTCAGCACAGGGTGACCCATTTACAGCTGAGTAGACTGGAGCAATGTGAAATGAAGTGTTTTGCTCAGAAACACATTGAACTTCGTGGATTTTGTTGCTTTAATTGTTGATTTCAGTCCAGTAACATTCATATCCATATATCTTCCAGTGTTTCTCTGGATTGAGATTCCAGACTCTGTTGTTTCAGTAGTAGAGGCAACAGGATGTGATTGTTTTGCACTTTACTGGCTACCTTGGATTTGTGGATCCTTACTTGCTGCAGGTGGATTCTTGTTGGTGCTGGGCCCTCACATGTTGCTGGGGGATCCTTGCTGATCTTGGGCTCTTACATGTTGCTGGTGAATCATTACTTGTTGCTGGTGGATCCTTACTTGTTGCTAGTGGATCCTTGTTGGTGCTGGGCCTTCACATGTTGCTGGGGGATCCTTGCTAATCTTGGACCCTTACATGTTGCTGGTGGATCCTTACTTGTTGCTGATGGATCCTTACTCATTGCGGGTGGGTCCTTATTTGTTGCTGGTGGATCCTTACTTGTGACTGGTGGATCCTTACTTGTTGGTGCTGGGCCCTTACATGTTGCTGGTGGATCTTTACTTATTGATGATGGATCGTTACTTGTTGCCAGTAGATCTTTACTTGTCGGTAGATCCTTACTTATGGCTGGTGGATTATTACTTGTTGCTGGTGGATCCTTGTTGGTGTTGGTTTATATTGGTTGCTGGTGGATCCTTATTTGTTATGTATTGATATATCAAGTGTAGATACTTTTTGAAGTTACTCTTTAATTTGTTGCTTTATTAAAACTTTTATTAAAACTCTTAAATGTTTTCTTCGTTCTAAACTTGAAAACAATGAAAATTCATGACTAAATTTAATTATCTCTTACTCTAGATTGAACCTGAAACCACATGGTTGGAAAACAGACTTGGTAACCACACAGTTATATCTGTGCCTATTACAGAAACACACACACATAGATGCATATATTATGTATATACATGTGTGTGTGTTGTGTATTGTGTATATATTCTTGATTAATGTTCATACACAGTTAGGATGGTATCTATATACTCACATGTGCGTATAAGTGTATATCGACATCTGAATATACATTTCTATTTGTGTATGAGCCTATGTATTTGTGGTGTGTGTGTGTGTGTGTGTATGTGCGTGTGTGAAAGATATATATACATATATACACACACACACACACACATATATATA
>NC_068988.1:29747690-29750830 GCF_001194135.2 Octopus bimaculoides
AAATATCCAATTTGTTTGCTTTGTTTTATTTCTTTTTTTTTTGTTTTTGTTTTGCTTTTGTTTAACTTGATGTTATTCATTGAAAATAACAATCCATCAAATTATCTTCAAGTTTCTGTTCTCTCTTGGGAATTCAGCCATGTTGACTCACCTTCGTTTTGTGTTTGTTGTAAACAGCTGTGAGTTCTGTACACTTGGGGATTCGCTCAAGTTGACTCACTGCTTCGTTCTGGCAAATATTTAGAAGTTTTGTAGATTTTGGGGGAATAAATTTTTATCTTGACTCACCTTTTCGTGGCTGTTGTGAATTTTGAGGTCGGAGTGTTTATTTCAATTTTATTCGTTATTGTAATTTTGGCTAATCTTTTCATTCTTGTAGAAAACTGTCATGAATATTTCTTTTTTTGGTAATTCTGAGTGTAATATTAATATATAAGATATATCAATATATTAATATATATTGATATATTAATATATATTAATGTATGAATATATATTAATATATTAATATATATTGATATTTTAATATATATTAATGTATAAATATATATTAATATATTAATATATATTAATATATCAAAATATATTAACATATTATATCAATGAATTAATATATTATGTTAATATGTTATCTTTTATTTTTTACTTGTTTCAGTCATTAGACTGCAGCCATGTTGGAGCCCTGCCTTAAAGAAGTTTTAATTGACCAAATCGACCCTATTATTTAAAAAAAATTTTGAGCCTAGTACCTTTTCTATCAGCTTCTTTTGCTGAACTGCTAAGCTGAGGTGATGTAAACACACCAACACTAGTTCTCAAGAAGTAGTAGTGGACAAACACACACACACACACACACACAATGGTCTTCTTCTGTTAACCAAATCCACCCACAAGGCTTTGGTGAGTCTTTGGCTATAGTGGAAGACACTTGCCAAAAATGCTATCATCATCATCATCGTCATCATTTAACATCTGCTTTCCATGCTGGCATGAGTTGGATGGTCTGACTGAGGACTTGCAAGCCAGTAGACTACACCAGGCTCCAAGCTTTCTACTGCTGGCAAGGATTCTACACCTGGATGCCCTTCCTAATGCCAACCACTCTGAGAGTGTAGTGGGTGCCTTTTACTTATTACTGGCATGAGAGCCAGTCAGGGCTCACTGGCATCAGCATGGGAGCCTGTCAGGGGGCAGTATTTTTAAATAAATATATATATATATATATAAATACAGTGACACCTCACTGTATTGGAGTTTAATTTATTCCATGCACTTTTATGTTTTCCACGTGGGTACTTTTATGTGGCGCTGTGCAAGTGCTATTACATGACACCACACAGGTGTTTTTATGTGGTGTTGCCACAAGTGCTTTTCACCACAAGAGAGACTGGTCTTAACACTTCTGCTGCAGAGTACAGGTATCCATGAGTACCGCAAAGAGTTAAGCATCTTAGTCCTGTGTCATCTCACCTGAAAAGTTCAGCATCCTTCAGTACTTCATCCCACGTCTTCCTGGGTCTCCCACTTCCATGTTTTCCATCTACTTTGAAAGATCGGCACTTCTTCATGGAGCTGTCAGCAACCATCTGCATCACATAACCAAACCAGCACAATCTTCTTTCTTGCACACAACATCTAATTCTTCTAATGCCTGACTTCTCTCTCAAAACACTAGCACTCTGTCGAAAATGTACTTACATTACACGTCCAGCGGAGCATACTAGCCTCATTCCTTTCTAACTTTCACATGTCCTCTGCATTCAGGGCCCACATTACACTGCCCTGTAGAATTGGTGTCAGCATACATGCATCATAAAATCTTCCTTTCACTCTGAGTGAGAAACCTTTTGTGGCCAACAGAGGTAACAGCTCTCTGAATTTCCTCCATCCTATCTCATTCTGGCTTTATTTTCAGTCAATCAATCAATCAATTGAAAAGAGTGAACCATGAACACACTCAAACACATACATGAAACAACTGTAAGCCTATAATAAACGAATAATGGATATAATCCATTGTTTCTATTCTATTACTCTGTAAAAACATTCCATCTTATCTTGGTAGCAGAACCATGGATTTACAAGGCCCGTAAATTGCACCATTTGAGCATAATTGTTACCAGCGTCCGAACAAGGTCGTTGCCAGTGCCGCTGGACTGGCTCCCATGCAGGTGGCACGTAAAAAACACCTTTTGAGCATGGCCATTGCCAGTACCGCCTCTAAGTGGTTGACGTTAGGAAGGGCATCCAGCTGTAGAAACTCTGCCAGATCAGATTGGAGCCTGTGTAGCCATCTGATTTGCCAGTCCTCAGTCAAATCATCCAACCCATGCTAGCATGGAAAGCAGATGTCAAACGATGATGATGATGATGATTGCTGATAGGTTTTGATTTCAGGTTGCCTGGAATATAAGACTGGTCACAAAGTGTTTTTGTTAACTTGGTGTATTTTTTATCTGTAGAGAGCTTAAGAAGTATTTCCCCTGGATTACTAATCCTTTATTAATCCGTTTTGTTTTGACATATATAGATATATATATATAGACTTGAGATTACTGACCCAGTACATTTTCAGGTCTTCCAAAACAGTTTTTTGCCTGTTCAGTTTCATTCAGAAGGCCTGGTTCAATCCAAAGCTATTGTAAAAAACATATTTGCATAAAATGCCTTGCTGTGAAATCAAATCTGGGGCTTTGTGATTGTGAAGTAAACATGCTGACCATTCAACCATGCTGCAACCACTAACTCACTAACCTGCTGTTATCTCCATTCTGCCTCTTCTACCCCTTCTAAGGGCAGTCCACCTCATTTGAACCAGCCAGTTGCATGCCACCCTCCCACTACACCCATTCAGTGCACCCATCTCTTGCATTGTATTTCATTATCCAGATCTTGTACCAAATACCTTGGTCATTTATTCCTTTCAGAAGATGCACCCTTCTGGAATTTTCCCCCACCTCACCCATATTTGTTTGTTTTTTTGTTCACAGTAAATATTGATCTCCAGGAATACAAAGCAATATTCGACTGCATTGGTACCACCAGTCTGGAGCATCCAACAAAAGGTTTTGAGTGTAGTTCCTGCTTCTATGTTAAGTTATTTCAACAAAAAAATAGGGGCTGCACTCAAAGCCTTTCGT
>NC_068988.1:29757950-29760506 GCF_001194135.2 Octopus bimaculoides
CAGGGCCACAATCAGTATAATCACAACAACAACAACAGCAACCATTGAGACCCATTCTTCTTCTTCTTCTTCTTCTGACACAAACCACTTCAAAGAAACTTCAGTCATTCAATCATAGAAAGGTGACCCTTCACCTCTTCACCCATGCATACACACACACACACACTCATGCATATATACGAGTTTATATACACACACAAATATATATATAATATACATATATATACACACACATACTCACACACACACATATGCATATATACTAGTGTATATATATATATATATATATATATATATATATGTCTATATACACACACATATGCATATATACGAGTGTGTGTATATATATATATATATATATATATATACACGCACACACACATACATATATAATACACACCCACATACACATATGCAATATACAAGTGTATATATATATATACTCACACACACATGCATATATACAAGTATATATATATATATATATATATATATATATAGACATACACACATACTTATATAATATACATATATACATATATATATATATATATATATATGTATATATATGTGCGTGTGTGTGCGTGTGTGTATGTATACAGATAGAAAGATAGATAGATGGATAGATATATGAATGTATGTATATATGTATACTACAGCATAACAAACCTCTCCAAACAATCTACTTTGCAGTGACATACTACTACTACTACTACTACTACTACTAGTATTATTACTACTACTACTACTACTACTACTACTACTACTGCTACTGCTGCTGCCAATAAATCTTCTCAAATGTGACCCTATCATCTTCAGGGAGGAAGGTCACAGTCAGAACATCTTTGATCATTTGTCTGCTTGATCAGAACCAACCTGAGACACAGACATACACACACACATCATCATCATCATCATCATCAACGACACCACCACCACCATCATCAGCCATCACCATCATCAGCCATCACCACCATCATCAGCGTTTATCGTCCACGTTCCAAGCTGGTATGGGTCTGATGGCTGGACATTAGCCAATGAGTTCAAGTGATGCAACATGCTCCAGTTGTCTGTTTCGGCACAGTTTCTAGGGTTGGATGCCCTCCCTAAAGCCAACCACTCTACAGAGTGTACTGGGTGCCGTTTACATGGCACCAGCACCAATGGGGGGGGTCACCCATTGTAAACCTAGTACTTGTTTTATCAGTGTCTTTTGCCGAACCATTAAGTTTTGGGGACATAAACACACCAAAATTGGTTGTCAAGCGATGGTGGGGGGGACAACACAGACACTACAACACACACACATAAATAAATACACACACACACACACACACACACACACACATATATATATATACACACGACAGGCTTCTTTCAGTTTCCATCCACTAAATCCTCTCACAAGACACTGGTTGGCCTGAAACTATAGTTGATTTATTCGACTAAAAGCGGTGCTCCAGCACGGCCACAGTCAAATGACTGAAACAAGTAAAAGAATAAAAGAATAAAAGAATAACAGAATATATATGTGTGTGTGTGTGTGTGTGTGTGTGTGTGTGTGTGTATTCATAAGAAACATTGAATAACGGAAACATCAAACAAAGGTCACAGAGTGTAGAAGGTGACAAAGAATGATCACGGAATCAAGAGAACCGTGTGTCTAAGAGATTTGTTTATGGTCTTTAGACAGAAAGAAAAGAAGGAAAATATAAACTCTGGTGATTTGCTTTTGTGTCTGGTTTCTTGAAGCTAGTTTATTACAGCTTCCTTTATGGTTAAGCTCCTTTCAAGACTGTCATCCAATTCTTGTAAGCTACTTATCTCTTGCATTATGCCATGGCCATGTTTGGCAACCAGCAATGAAGGTAATGTATAAAAGCTAACATTCTAGAAAACTTTTGATAATCTACAACTGACATCGATAAATTTCTGTTAGATTATAATTTTCTGGACAATCAACCATATTTTTACAACATTTACAATATAAGTGGCTGTGTGGTAAGAATTTTGGTTCCTAACCACATGGTTCTGGGTTGAGTCTCACTGCACGGCACCTTGGGTAAGTGTCTCTCCTACTTTAAGCTTGGGCTGACCAAAGCCTTGTGAATGGATTTGGTAGATGGAGACTCAAAGAAGCTTGTTGTATATGTGTGTGCAGGGCTGGCACGAGGTACCAGCAACTTGGGCAGTCACCCAAGACACAAAGTGTTTTTTAGTGTACGTTTTCAGTTTTTTCTCCTTGTGAAAGTTTTAAAAAATTATACTTGTAAAGGCACTGAAGTTCAGCTTGCCCCAGGCACCAGCAACCCTAGGGCCAGCCTCGTGTGTGTGTGTTATTTCTTTACTACCCACAAGGGGCTACACACAGAGGGGACAAACAAGGACAGACAAACGGATACCGCTAAGCATTTCGCCTGGCGTGCTAACGTTTCTTATTTCTTTATTGCCCACAATGGGCTAAACATAGAGGGGACAAACAAGGACAGACAAAGGGATTAAGTTGATTACATCGACTCCAGTGCGTAACTGGTACTTAATTTATCGACCCCGAAA
>NC_068988.1:29760516-29761668 GCF_001194135.2 Octopus bimaculoides
ATACCGCTAAGCATTTCGCCTGGCGTGCTAACGTTTCTTATTTCTTTATTGCCCACAATGGGCTAAACATAGAGGGGACAAACAAGGACAGACAAAGGGATTAAGTTGATTACATCGACTCCAGTGCGTAACTGGTACTTAATTTATCGACCCCGAAAGGATGAAAGGCAAAGTCGACCTCGGCGGAATTTGAACTCAGAACGTAACGGCAGACGAAATACCGCTAAGCATTTCGCCCGGCATGCTAACGATTCTGCCAGCTCGCCACCCTGTTTGTATATGTTTCCGCATGTGTGTACATGTGTGTGTGTGTGTGTGTTTGGATGTGTGCTTCAAGTACCAAAACGTCCAATTGTCCAAACAGTCTAAACATGCAATCATCTTATTCCATTCTTTCAAGAAGTTTCATTTCTGACCATCATCTGGTTTCTCTTTCTTTTCATCCCTGTTTTATATATTTTGTATCAGACTTGATTTGAATGAAGAACTCTTAGTTTTAGACTTAAGATAACAGTAAGGTTCTTTCTCTAAGCCAGTGGCACATTTACCATTAGTTCAGAAGTAAAAGTTCCAAGTTTGGATCTAGTCTAGGAGCATGAATATCTCTAGTAAGTAATAAGACACCTGAAGACAATTGGAGTTTTAAACTCATCAAAATGGAGTGTGGATATAAATATTGCATTCAAATTTTGGTGCGATATGCTGTGCTTGAGAAGACCTGACAAGCCAAGTGAGACCATAGCCCATGGCCTATGCCAGTGGATGTAACCAGCCCATTTATGAATACCCCTCATTCATTGGACAATAAACCTTGCTTGCAAGGACCTATTGCAGCAAGTGAAATCAGAATCAAAATCGCTGACGTGGCCGATGACAGTACTCCCTGATTGGCACTCGTGCCAGTGGAACATTAAAAGTGGTCATTGCCAGTGCCGCCTGACTGGCCCCCCCATGCCAGTGGCACATAAAGGCACCCACTACACTCTCAGAGTGGTTGGCATTATCCTGAAGGTCATCCAGCTGTAGAAACTTTGCCAGATCAGATTGGAGCCTGGTGTTGCCATCCGGTTTCACTAGTCCTCAGTCAAATCGTCCAACTCATGCCAGCATGGAAAGCAGACGTTAAATGATGATGATGATGATGATGATAAT
>NC_068988.1:29761683-29762604 GCF_001194135.2 Octopus bimaculoides
TGAAGGTCATCCAGCTGTAGAAACTTTGCCAGATCAGATTGGAGCCTGGTGTTGCCATCCGGTTTCACTAGTCCTCAGTCAAATCGTCCAACTCATGCCAGCATGGAAAGCAGACGTTAAATGATGATGATGATGATGATGATAATGATAATGATGATGATGATGAATACAGATAAAACTAAGAAGAAAGTTTCACAAAAGAGTTTGATATGAAATGCGAATGCTTATAATATCACAATATATACATGGACATACTCTACACATAAACACACACACTGAACACACACATATTTGCAATGATGTTGAATTTTGTTTGAAAGATTATGAAATGTCAGAATTTAGAGGAAAAGAGAAACAAGATTAGATTCAAAGACACTCACTGTAAACATACACCCACCCAACCACATTCATAGACACACACACATACACACATACATACACACATACATACATATTATCATATATATTATCATACACATATACATACATATAGCGTAGAAGCATATGAAAGTATACTGAGGTACTTGAGCAGATATGCACACACACACACAAACACACACAGAGACACACACGCGTGCACGTACACACAAACAGACACACATGCACACACATAAACACACGCACAAACACACACACACACATAAACACGTGCATACACACACACACATGCACACACACACACATACAAACACATACATACACACACAAACACATACACAAATACACACACACATGCGCACACACACATAAACACAGACACACACGCACACACATAAGCACACACATACACAAATACACACACACACATAAACACAGACACACACGCACACACATAAGCACACACACACACATACCAACACACACGCACTCACATACACACGCACAAGCACACATCACACACACACACATGTGCACACACAC
>NC_068988.1:29762614-29763745 GCF_001194135.2 Octopus bimaculoides
CACACACACATACCAACACACACGCACTCACATACACACGCACAAGCACACATCACACACACACACATGTGCACACACACACATGTGCACACACACATGTGCACACACACATGTGCACACACACACAACACAGACACACAACACAGACATACATGCACACACATAAACGCACACACACGGACACATACATACACACACATTTGCCATGATTTGTATTTTGCATGAAATATGAATGTCAAAATAGAGAAAGACAGAAAGAGAGAGAGAGAGAGAGAGAGAGAGAGAGAGAGAGAGAGCTATATTAAACAACAACAATCATCATCATCATCGTCATCATCAATACCATCACCACCACCACCACCATCATTATGATCATCATCTTCACCATCACCCTCATCATCACGTCTGTTCCCCCACCCTGGCATGGGTTGGACAGACCATATAGGAACCATTACATAACCCCCTCTGGCATTTTCATATAAATTTCTACCAACATTTCATTACCATATCCAAACCTCTGGATGATTCATTCCAGATCTCTACAGAGATAGAAACAATCTGATTGGAAGAGACAGACAGAGAGACAGAGAGAAACAAAGACAAAGAGAGAGAGAGAGAGAGAAAACGTTTTGGGTTCTAATTGTGATTAAAGCTAAACGAGATTTAATCATCCTTTTGGAGTTAATAAAAAAACATACCATCCCAATGCTGTAGATTGGCAGAACTATAATGGTAGTATGGATGCCTTGTGGTATTTCCTCTGGTCCTTACTGTTGTAGATTCAAATCCCTCTGTAGCGTATTTGGGTGGTTGATTTAACCTGTCACCTAGTTTAACATAAGCGCCTGCACCTTGTGTGTCTTTAGTGGACCCCATTTGATTGCAAGCATTTGGGCCTGAGATCCAGTTTGATAACTTCTTCCTTCCCCCTCATCTGGTTTCTGTCACTGCTTTCTAGGCACAGGAGTGGCTGTGTGGTAAGTAGCTTGCTTACCAACCACATGGTTCCGGGTTCAGTCCCACTGCGTGGCACCTTGGGCAAGTGTCTTCTACTATAGCCTCAGGCCGACCAAAGCCTTGTGAGTAGATTTGGTAGACGGAAACTGAAAGAAGCCCATCATATATATGTGT
>NC_068988.1:29764443-29767536 GCF_001194135.2 Octopus bimaculoides
ACAATGTCTCATCCTATGAAAGGGAAATGGTCCTCCAAGCCAACCCACGAAGGCGACATTTCCCGCAAAAAAGAACTTGCACAGCGTTATTTTGGAATGGTTTATCCTGAGAGAACCATTAATGGCAGGACTGTGAATTGGGATCCTGGAAATTCCCTGATGTCATCCAAATCATAAGAGGAAACGGTAATGGAAGAATGGGAGAAGGAGCGGGGGGGGAGGTAAGAGGAATGGTAGAATGGATAATGTAATGACAGATGGGGGGAGTGAGAGAGAGAAGGGGAGGGAGGAAGAGAGAATGGGGGTATGTGTGCATGTGAGAGACAGACAAATTGATGGACAAAGAGACAGACAGACAGACAGACACACGCACACACAGAGACAGTGATAGACAGAGATAGACAGACAAACAGGCACTCACACACACACATACACAGTGGAGTGATGGACAAAGAGACAGACAGACACACACACACACTGACACACACACACATAGAGGCAGTGATGGACAAAGAGACAGACAGACATACACACACACACACACACATATATAAGGACAGGCTTCTTTCAGTTTCTGTCTACCAAGTCCACTCACAAGGCTTTGGTTGGTCTGAGGCTATAGTAGAAGACACTTGCCCAAGGTGCCAAGCAGTGGGATTGAACATGGAACCATGTGGTTGGTAAGCAAGCTACTTACCACACAGCCACTCCTGCACCAATTTTTGTTTTTTTGGTTGTGTAGTAAGAAGCTTCTATCTCAACCACATGGTTCTAGGTTCACTCCCACTGCATGGCACCTCGGGCTGACCAAGGCTTTGTGAGTAGATTTAGTAAATGGAAACTGAAAGAAGCCTTCATACCATCATCATCATCATCATCATCATGATTAAACGTCTGTTGTCCATGCCAGCATGGGTTGGATGGTTTGATAGGAGCGAGCAAGCTGGAGAGCTGACCAAGTTCCACTTGTCTGTTGTGGCAGGGTTTCTATGACTGGATGCCATTCCTAATGCCAACCACTCCACAGAGTATGCTGGGTGCTTTACGCAGTGCCTGCACAAGTGATTTTTTGTGGTGCTGGTTGGCCCAAGAAGACACTTGCCCAAGGTGCCATACAGTGGGACTGAACCTGGAACCATGTGGTTAGAAAGCAAGCTTCTTACTACCCACCCCCCAAAAAAAAATAGGTGCAGGATGGCTGTGTGGTAAGAAGCTTGCTTCCCAACTACATGGTTCCAGGTTCAGTCCCACTGCATGGCACCTTAGACAAATGTCTTCTACTATAGTCTCAGGCCGACGAAAGCCTTGTGGGTGGATTTGGTAGACGGAAACTGAAAGAAGCCCGTTGTATATATATATATATATATATAAGAACACTCATTTGAAGAGGGATGCAGAGGACATGCCTGTATGCAGAGATGAATTGAATGCAGAAAAAAAAACAGATGGGGTATGGGTAATTTACACATCTCATCAAAATGTATGAGGAAACAAAGTCCAAGCGTGTGGATTATTCACCCTCCCTACTGACCTCAGCTATTTTTTCCATATTAAATTCCGATATAATCATGATCCACACCAACTAAGGTGTATTTCTTGATTTTATCAAAACCAATATTTGATTTTCAGAAAATTTTGCATATCTTTTCCTTCTCTTTGTTTCAGTTATTGGATTGTGTCCATGCTGGAGCACAACCTTGATGGGCTTAGCTAAACATATCCATCTCAGTACTTTCTTTTTCTACCGTTCTCTTTTGCAGGGCAGTTGTGGGGTGGGGGAAAATACAAACATACATTCATAGACATACATAAATGCACACACGATGGGCTTCCTTTAGTTTTCCGTCCAAAAATTCACGAATTCTGTTCATCAAATTCAAGACATTAAGTTGGCCCAGGGCTATTGTAGAAGTCACCTGACCACGGGATCTCGCACTGGGACTGAACCCATTATTACATGGTTGGTGAGCAAGATTCTCATCCACACAGCCCCACCGGTGCATATAAGCAAAAGTGAAAGAAAAGCAACAGACGGGATGGTCATAGCTGGAATGCTTTTGATAATACATCTGCGTGATCATGGCTGCCTGAACAACAACAGCAACAGCAGCAGAGATGATAACAGCAAAAAAAATCATCAGCGACATCGAGAACCGCATGAAAAAAACGGCAACGGTGGTGGCGGCGGTGGCAGCAACATCAACAATAACAACAACGAAATCTTATATTAACAATTATATTATTTCTATTTTAGGAAAATAAATATTTCCAGCTGCTTGACTTGGGTATAAATAAGTAATTTCCAGAATATTTAATCAGTGTGAAATTTCCGACACGTTTAGACCATGTTAAACAAGGTAATTTCTCACCACAAACAGAAGAAGCTGTTTTGAAAACTGTTTAAGTCCAAGTCTCTCAGAGCTGAAGAGAGAGAGAGAGAAAGAGAGAGTGACAGAGACAGAGAGAGACAGAGACAGAGAGAGACAGAAAGACAGAGAGAGACAGAAAGACAGAGAGAGACAGAGACAGAGAGAGAGAGAGACAGAGAGAGACAGAGAGTGAGAGAGACAGAGAGAGAGAGACAGAGAGACAGAGAGAGACAGAGACAGAGAGAGACAGAGACAGAAAGAGACAGACAGAGACAGACAGAGACAGAGACAGAGAGAGACAGAGAGACAGAGAGAGACAGAGAGACAGAGAGTGAGAGAGACAGAGAGACAGAGAGAGACAGAGAGAGACAGAGTGTGTGCGTGTGTGTGTGAATATTTTGTGTGTGTTGTGTGTGTCTTTCTGTGTCAATATATCATCCCTTTTGTATACACATATCTATTATATATATATATATATATATACGCGCACACACGCATATATATATCTAAATATACATACATATATATAGATACACACACATATACATATATGAGTCTCTATATATAAATATATATGTTTATGCATAAAATATATATGGAAACATATATATACACACACACACACACACTCACACGCACACACATGTATGAATATCTCTCTTTCATCTATCTATGTATGGGTGTGTGTGTATATATATGTATATATATATATATATATATATAT
>NC_068988.1:29769471-29769984 GCF_001194135.2 Octopus bimaculoides
ATATATACGTATGTATGTATATATATACATACACATATAAGTGTGTGTGTCTGTGTGTTGCGTGCATGCATTTTGTTAAGATATAGTGTAAAAAAAAAAGAAAAAAGAGAAATGGCTTCAGGAAGGAACAAAACGAAACAACGAAAATAAACCCAGGAGGAATTAAAAATCCCCCAAAAAAGCAAAAACAAAAACAACTGCACTTTTATGTTGTATGGAATAAAATAAGAAAGACAAGAAATTAGAAGTGTTTTTTTTATATAAATGGAGAAAGATTGATTGATTGAATGATGTCACAGTAAACAGCTGTAGGAGAGAAGACATTAAGGTCAAACAAGAAAGTCTGTGAAATATTGTTGGGATTTGATAGCAGTGGTATGTGGGGGGTTAGGGGATGTGTGTGTGTGTTATATATCTATATATACACACACACACATATGTACATGGGTATATATATATATATGTATGTATATATATATATATATATATATATATATATATATATATATATAT
>NC_068988.1:29770484-29772274 GCF_001194135.2 Octopus bimaculoides
ATATATATATATATATATATATATATATATATATATATATATATATATATACATATACATATATATATATACACACAACACACACACACACATATATATATACATACAGGCATACAAATATACCTATATATATACATATTCACACATGTACATACATGGATATATATATCACACACATATATACATACACATACACATATAACGGACAGACACACATACACGCACACACACACATATATATATATATATATATATATAAGACGATAAGACATATTTATATAATACATATATACAGAGAGAGTTAGAGATAGATAGACAGACAAACTGATAGACAGATAGATAGATAAATAGATAGATAGATAGATATGGACATACACACACACACACAAAACACTCCCAGAATATGTTTGTGTGATGTGTATGCATGAATTTGTGTGATATTTGAGTGTCATGTAAGAGTGTGTGTGTGTGTGTGTGTGTGTGTGTGTGTGTGTGTGTGTGTGTGTGTGTGATAGGTAGACAGACAAAAAGAGAGTCAGTTTATCTCAAACATATGGAGTAAAGACAGAGAGAGAGAGAGAGAGTAAAAGTGAGAGATAAAGAAAGACAAACAGACAAAGGAAGGGAACAATAAGACAGTCATAGGAGTGGTGAGAGGAATCTGTACATGTGAAAAAGAGAAAGAGAGAAAGAGAGAGAGTGTGTTTATAGGAATGTCCCATTGCCTGGGAGATTTAAAATTAACATTTGACAAATGCTAATTTAGTATTAATGCTCATTATTAACGTTAGGTGGTCATAATTTGTAATTATGTGTGGGTGTGAGTGTGTGCATCGATGTGTATCTGTATGTGTTTATTATTATTAGTGAGTGTATGCATTTATGTTTCTGCTATTCTTTGTATTTTCATATGAAGTCTTCCCCTGTGTGCGCGCATGTACGTGTGCATAATCTCAGAATTTCTACTCATTATGTTTTCGGCTAATTAATTTACTGAACTACCAGACTTATTGAATTTGTATGTATGATGTTGATTATTCTACAAATGTTTGAATCCTTAACATAATCCTTGGGCTAAATGAAAAGGACATCGGGAATAAGGTTTTACCTTTGAAATACAGGTACAAAACCCTACGTCTGCCTGTAGCATAAGTAAAGCGTGCAACCACCTGAAGGTAGTCCTTGAGTTTGCTATTCTACCAGATCCCTGCAAATCTATAACAGACTTATACAAGAGACCCGAAAAATGCTGCCCTCATACAAGCCATCTCCCTGCCTACCTACGCAAGTGCTAGCCACTCAGTTTCGCCCACAAGACATGGGTTAACCCAAAGCTAAAGGAAAAGAAATTTTCCCAAGATGCTATAAACTGGGATCAAAACCAAATTATTTATTTCAAATCCGAATCATTATACTTAATATGGGGCTAATGCAGTTTCGCACCTCTCCTTGAAAAATGCATTTTTTTAAAAAAGGTTTCGGATTCCTTCGTTTAAGATGTCGGAGATTACGAATATGCAAATATATATATATATATATATTTTTTTAATTTAACCCCCAACCAATTTAAATCTTTGGTTTTATTTACTTGAAAGAGATCGTAGCGAATTGACGAGCATATGCAAATCGAAATTAAATCCAGACAAAAACATTAAAGTGAAGAGAATTTGCGTTTTACTTGTGTAAATAAGAATTTAATGTAAATTGAATATACACCATTTTATGAGAAACAAACATTAATGTTTAATAATTAATATTATAAAGTTTAATAAGGGGCTCAAATTTCACCC
>NC_068988.1:29772838-29775304 GCF_001194135.2 Octopus bimaculoides
TATTGAATTTAAAATTTTCAAAACGTGGTTCCTGGCATATTCGGGATCTCCATCATCTAAAACATAAGGGGAAAAAAATTTCGGAAAAGTTCAAAATTTGGGAGGAGTGGTGATGGTGGTGGTGAGGGGGTAAAAATTTCATTTTTGCATATTCGTAATCTCCAACATCTTAAACGTAGGAATCCGAAAAAATGTTTTCAAAAATTACCCCGGTAATTTTTTTTTCGCACTGGGGTCGATATAATCGACTTAATCCATTTGTCTGTCCTTGTTTGTCCCCTCGGTGTGTAGCCCCTTGTGGGTAGTAAAGAAATAACACACACACATACATAGATACATACACGATGGGCTTCTTTCAGTTTCCATCTAGCAAAACCACTCACAAGAGTGGATTTGGTAGATGGAATGTTTTGGTCAACCTGAGGCTAAAGTAGAAGACACTTGCATGACACATAGCCTCGCCTGCACCTGTGTGTCACACCTGTGCACCACACCTACACCTGTGTACTACACCTGCACCTTGTATAAAAAAACAAAAATATTTTGTAGAAGTACAAGCAATTTATTTACAAATATATTTGAACAACAAAATCTTATTTGGAGCCCTAAAGGCTGTGTGGACCCTGGTTGAGGACCAGTGGGTTAAATAAAAAGCCCTTAGAATCCTAAGTTGTAGTTTGCAAAAGGAGCAAAGATTTCATTAAATTTACATTCCTAATGCCTTCTTACCGAGGCCTGAACATCACAACATCTCTCCTTCTTTGCTGGAATAATTCCATTGTATAGAAGCAAACTTTTAGATTTCTCAGTTGAATTTTACAATGGTTTCTTCTATCTTTTACTTGTTTCAGTCTTGAATGAATTGACCCCAGGGTCTATTTTTTACTTTTAGTCTGGTATTTATTCAATTGGTCACTTTTGCCAAATTGCTAAGTTATGGGGATGTAAACACACCAACACCGGTTGTCAAGCAGTTGTGGGCGACAAACCCAAAGACACAGACACAATTGGCTTCTTTGAGGTTCCACCAACCAAATCCATTCAAAAAACCTTGGTCAGTCCAAGGCAACTTTAGTCAACCCAAGGTGCCTTGTAGTGGGACTGAACCCAGAACTATGTGGTTGGGAAGCAGGCTGCTTACCACACAGCCACATCTTTAAAATTACATCCCGAATGCCCTTTTACAGAGACCTGAACATCACATCATCTCTCCTTCTTTGCTAAATAACACTGAACCATTTGTTGCTGGCCCAACACTGAATAAAGCAAACAACTAAAAGACAGAAACATTGAATGTTTAACTATTTATTTCACTGTTATAGAATAAATAGTGTTGAATTTCAGGTGTTTTTATCACATTTTGGCCATGCAGAATCACAGCTAAGAAGGGTACAGTTTTCTGGGTAAACAAATTCATATCAAAAATATTATAGGCAAGCTACTTCTCAACAATTTTATATTAAATTTAACCCTTTAGCACTTAAACTGGTCATCATCATCATCATCATCATCATCATCGTTTAACGTCCGCTTTCCATGCTAGCTGGTCATATCCAGCTTAAATAGTCTACTTGTTTTATGCTGAAACTGGCCGTATCCAACCTCTCACACCTACCCTGCAATGTCATTCTAAAAATCAATAATCACTTCATCAAAATCCCAAAGCTATGAGATTAATGCAGGATCAATTCGAAACAATGTGAATAAACAAGCATTATATTAGACAGAGCAATCTGAATCCTAAAGGGTTAACACAGACATGTCTCAGAAAGAACAGAACAGTAGTTATATGGCAGCATTTTGTTTCAAAGAGTGCAACAATTCTATAAAACAATGTCTCAATATCTATTATATGACTTGAAGTGGGAGTTCTCTAGCAATATTTTGAGACAATACAGCAGATCTATAGAAACATTCAATGAATTCTACAGCAGTTCTATAGAAATGTTAGAGAAATATTACAACCACATAAAACAGAACATTCCGGAAGCATTATTTGGTTTTGGGATTTTATACAATATGTTACCATTTTGTCATTGTTTTACATCCACTTTCCATGCTGGTATGGGTTGGACTGGTTGACAAGATCTGAGGGCTGTAAGTTCTTATTGGTCACTGTCGTCCTAAGCATATCAGGGACTACATTTTGGTTGTTTGTTCCATTTTTGATATGGTTCCTCTGACTGGATACCATTATATATATATATATATATATATATATATATATACATGGTGGCCCAAAAGTAGGTTTACAGTTATTCAACTATCTCTTTCTCATTCATATATGAACAGTTTAGATCTTAATTATAAAAAAAATATGAAACCATTATTCTATGCTAATTTAGTTAATTTTGTCAAGCACCCTTTTCAGTTTGTAAGATAGAAATTTCAATGTAATAAAATGTTTTAAAAGAAATTTAAAGTGCCTACGTGATGATTGTAAACCTACTTTTGGGCCACTCGGTG
>NC_068988.1:29776249-29778603 GCF_001194135.2 Octopus bimaculoides
AGAGAGAGGTGCAAGTATGGCTGTGTGGTAAGTTTGTTTCCCAACCACATGGTTTCTGGTTCAGTTGCAGTGTAGCATCATAAGTGTCTTCTATTAAGACCTTAAGCCAATCGAAGCTTTGTGAGTGGATTTGGGAGATGGAAACTGTAGGAAGCCTGTCATGTATATGCATGTGTGTGTGTGTATGTGTTACTGTCTCCTTGTCTTAACATTGTGTGATAGTTGTGAGTGTCACCATCATGTAAATGTTGTCCTTTGATTCCAATCTTCCGTGAAAGCATGTCTGATGTTGGGGAAATATTACCTTATTTGGAAACATGTGAGAACTGGGCAACAGGAAGGGCATCCAGCTGTAGAAAATCTGCCGCAGTAAATTCAGTCTGACCCATGCAGGCATGGAAAAGTAGACGAAAGAATGATGATGATGATAATGATTCCTTGAACTTTCGAAAGTGGGAGGGGTGTGAAATATGAAAAAAACAAATCTTGATGACAGCTTGTGTACACACACACACACACACATGCACACAAAAACATGAAACTATTGTTTCATTCTACACACAGAGGACAAATAGAAACAAGAATTAAATGTGTGACTCTTGACGATTCCTCTGTATGTATATGCAATTATACACACACACACGCACACATACACACACTTCTATAAATCGAATTCATTGATATACATATATGAGTTTCATTACATATTACACAAAAGGAATGGTTTCCATTCCATGGACACTCTATATATTATGACATCTAAGTTGTGGGAAATAGTAAATTTGAACACATTATTTAATCAATATTAATATATAATGGTTATAATTAACAGAGTTGAATTTCACAAAGTTATAATCAACAGAGACATCGCAAAAATGAATCTCAACATTTTCAACATGTTTCAATAATATATATAAAAACATCATCTTTTAAAAAGATGCTTGATTTAAATTAGAGTTACTTCATCCATTTCTTTCAGTCTTAATAATTTAGTAATAATGATTTCAAATTTTGGCACAAGGCCAGCATTTTTGGGGAGAGGGTAAGTTGAATACATCAACCCCAGTGTTAAACTGTTACTTATTTTATCGACCCAAACGGATGAACGGTAAAGTTGACCTTAATAGATATTGAACTCAGAGTGTAAAGATGGACGAAATGACGGTAAGTATTTTGGTCGGTGTGCTAACGATTCTGCCAGCTTGCTGTTTTTAATAACTTAGTCATAATTGAACCAAACATTATTGGAATTATATACATTATTATTCTTGTTTAACAGATTTTTGTTTCCAAAACTTGATGACGCATCCAGGAAGGACAGCTACAACGGCAATGCCGAGAAGTTTCAAAACAGTTGAAATCGTAAATATATCATTGACGGACCGTATTGAAGACAAGACACAGCCGGTCTGAACACAAATGAAGTTGTATGGCATCAAACCTGTAAAGAAAGAATGGAAATAAACAGATGTTGTACACAGTTTAAATTTACTTCAAAAATATACAGCTTAAACTGAAGGTGCTAATATCCATATAAAAGATTTCAGCCATTAATTTTAAAGTTATTTCTACAGATATTCAAGAGATGCTGTAGACAGCACTGATTTTTGCTACAACGTTTCGTATCAAGACGTCAGATGAAAACAGACAAGATCAAAGACAAAAATGGGTAATGAGTGTATATGCCATATTTCGGGGGGGGTTTGCCCCTTCATAAGCACCCATCTAACCCATTCTTGCTTCTGAAAATGATATATGAGGGAAAGAGAGGGAGAGGAGGGGGGGAGGGGAGAGGGGGAAAGGGAGAGGGGGAAAAGGGAGAGGGAGAGAGATAAGGTATGGACTGACTTTGTCTTACATTGAAAATTTGGAAATGAAAAGGTGACTTACCCACCAAAACTGAGAAGAAGAAATAGTGTATTGGAATGTCAAGTATTGGTGATGAGATGTTGAGGAACCAATTAGGGGACATAGGGAACAACCGAAGGAAAAGCAGGAAATAAAACAGACTGTCCATGTTGGCTTGGATCTAGGAACAAAGAGAAATATTACATTATATTTTTAATCATGCAATGACAAAGGACAGGCAAAATGGAACAGATCATATACATGTATACATACATATATGGGAGAATATACAAAAAATAACAACAGACGAGGACAGGTGGTGTAAATAACAAAAGTATATATTAGTATGACGCTCGGGAATACGGAAAGTCTTTGACGTTTCGAGCTACGCTCTTCAACAGAAAGAATACGGAGACAAGGAGAAAAACACGGAGAAAAAAAATTGAATAGTGTTCAGTCAACGGTCAATCAATACATATATATATATATATATATATATATATATA
>NC_068988.1:29779224-29782484 GCF_001194135.2 Octopus bimaculoides
AGCGGGATCACTGCCAGAGCAGCGGGATCACTGCCAGAGCAGCGGGATCACTGCCAGAGCAGCGGGATCACTGCCAGAGCAGCGGGATCACTGCCAGAGCAGCGGTCTCGCTTCCGTGCCAGTGGCACATAAAAAGCACCATTTGAACGCGATCGTTTCCAGCTTCATATATATATATAGGAAAAAAGAAGGAAATGGAGAAATAATGGGTGTATATAATAATTTATTTTTATGTTATAAAATGATGAAAATTTGTTTTAAAGGACATAACAGTGCAAATAAAATGATTACAAGTTGTGTGCTGGTGGCACGTAGAAACTCATTGTGTGTCGATTGTTTCAAGTGGTGTACAGAATTCATATATTACAATGAATTTCTGAAAGGGACGAAAGTGTCAAATAAGTAGATTATATCCAAATCTTGGCTACCTTCTTTTTCTCAGTACACACATACACACACACACACACACACACACACACACACACACAGATACATAGATACACACAAACATATGTATACATACATACACAAAAGTCGAGTTTTGGCAATTTTCCAGCAACCAATTTCACTCACAAGGCACAGCTCCACCTGAGGTGATAGAAAACATCTCCTCAAAGTGCTGTGCAGTAGGATTGAACCTGACGCCACATGGTTGCTTAATCATTATAACTTCTTGATCGTTAGGCGTAGGAGTGGCTGTGTGGTAAGTAGCTTGCTTACCAACCACATGGTTCCAGGTTCAGTCCCACTGCGTGGCACCTTGGGCAAGTGTCTTCTACTATAGCCTCAAGCTGACCAAAGCTTTGTGAGTGGATTTGGTAGATGGAAACTGAAAGAAGCCTGTTGTATATATGTATATATATATATATGTGTGTGTGTGTGTGTGTGTGTGTGTGTGTGTGTGTTTGTGTGTCTGTGTTTGTCACCCAACATCGCTTGACAACCGATATGTAGTGTTACGTCCCCGTAACTTAGCAGTTCGGCAAAACAGACCGATATAATAAGTACTAGGCTTACAAACAATAAGTCCTGGGGTCGATTTGCTCGACTAAAGGCAGTGCTCCAGCATGGCCGCAGTCAAATGACTGAAACAAGTAAAAGAGTAAAAGAGTTAGTTGAACAACACTCATTAATAATCATTATTTGAGAAATAAATTTCATGCAAGATTAAATGTGAAACAGACGTGAATTTACCTTTTCATTCAGGTAAGAAATTCGTTTATGAAATTTTTTAATTATGTAAGGTTTTCCAAAATTTTCTGAAAGCAAATAACAGCAAGTGGCACCGCAGGCAGTCAAAAAACTTGTTGTAATAAAGCCAAGTACAGTACCGAAGAGAGCGCCAGCCAACAGATTCTAAAAAAGACAAAAATCAAATAAAATATTAATTCTAACAAAAAAAAAAAAAAAAAAAAAAAAAAAAAAAAAACCTGTACCACAAGATTAAATTGATTTATATCAATCATTAAAAATGCTAATCAATAACAGGGAGCAGAACCAAAATTCTAGAACTATCAGGGGAAATGACAGTTCTATATTTAAGAGATGAGGAATTATTTACATTATTTATATTTGATGGATATTTGTCCTCATCTTGTTTGTTGTTAACACGTTTCACCTGATATATCCTCCAGCCTTCATCAGGTGCCTTCGAGAAATTTTGAACCTGGCTTCTCATTCCTAAGATATTTTTCGATGTTACTATAATCATTATTATTATTATTATTATTATTATTGTTATTATTATTATTATCATTATTATTATTATTATTCAGGTCATGGGCATATGGCGTAGTGGTTAAGAATGTGGGCTACTAACCCCAAGATTCCAAGTTCAATTCCAGGCAGTGACTGAATAATAATAATAATAATAATAATAATAATAACAACGACATTTCAGAGTGTTGGGTGTTAATCTGAGTCCCCAAAACATGTACTGAGAGTGATAAAAATCAAACATCCAGTCAACCTCATGGTGTTTGGAGTGATCACTAGTGATGGTGACGTTATGCCTCCATTCATCTTCCCACATGGCCTCAGATTCAACATGGAGACCTACATCAAGTACCTGCAGGAGGTAGTGCTGCCCTGGGTCAAGAGGGTGGCTACTGGAAGCGCCTGTGTCTGGTAACAGGACTCTTGCACCATGTCGCACAGGTAGGAAAACCCAGTCATGGCTGTCAGACAATTTCAGCGACCTCATCACCCCTAACATCTGGCCACCTAACTCCCCCAGACTGCAACCCCCTTCGTTATCCTGTGTGGGGCATAGTTGAACAAGCGACCAACAAAACTCCTTTTGACACTAAAGATGAACTGAAGGCCAGGATTATAGCAGCATTCACTAACTTAAAGGAGAAAACTGTCCAGAAGAGTCGCAGGAGATTCCGAAGTCGTCTGGAGACAGTGGCTGGAGCCGATGGCGATTTTATTGAATAAATTTACTCATTAATATTTCCAGATATTTTTATGAAATTTTGGTAAATATATCTGTTAAAATTAGATGTCAGTATTATTTTCATGTTTGCGTAATTTAGACGACAGTTTATTCGCTGCACCCTATATATATATATATATACACAGTATATATCGATGAAAAATTAGAATATATTACAATGAGAAGAATAACCATACTTTAAGTGAATATTCAAGGTAGATAACTCTACATATAATGATATTGGAATTAGCTCCCTTCGTTGTTTAAGCCTGAAATAACAAGATAAGGCAATCGTCGAATAATAGATTTTTATGGACATTTTATGCAAGCACAGAATCAGTTTGAAGTGATTTTGTCAGATACTAATTAATAATTAGAAAACTTTCAGCCTCACTCAACACGAATTAAATTATTGTTACTCTCAAGTGAATGAGGGTTTAACGTACGAAATTGTTATAGAAAGAAAATCCTTAAAGCTAATCTACCTGACGTAATATGTCTCATACACTTTCATATAACTTATCTTTATTCATTTATTTTAGAAAATCTTATTTGGCCTCTTTGATCATCAAAACCCATAAATCAAATTTCATTAATAGATATAAAAACGTATGTTTAAGTCTCCCCCCACAAACCAATCTGATATATCACATAAACAATATATATATATACTGATATCGAGCTCGAAACGTCAAAGACTTTCCGTATTCCCGAGCGTCATACTAATATATACTTTTGTTATTTACACCACCTGTCCTCGTCTGTTGTTATTTTTTGTATATTCTCCCATATATATATATATATATATATATATATATATATA
>NC_068988.1:29783307-29785604 GCF_001194135.2 Octopus bimaculoides
TCACCACCACCACCACCATCATCACCGCAATCACCACCACCACCGCTGCAGCCACTACTATCACCACCACCACTACTACTATCATCACCATCACCACCACTATCATCATCAACATCACCACCACCATCATCATCATCACTTAATGTCTGTTTCTCATGCTGGCATGGGTTAGAGGGTTTGACAGGAGCCTGGGAGCTATGGTTGGGAACTGCTGGTTTAGTCACTCACTATAATAATAATAATAATAATAATAATAATAATAATAATAATAAACAGCAAACTTACCAGGAAAACTGATCCTGGAATTGCAAAAGCCTGTTTGTAGAGATAGGCAGAACAGAAAAGGAGGAAGATATATGACATGTGGTCATTCTTGTAGAGACTGAGGTGAGACACCAAGGAATTCAGTTCTTCAAGGTTTGAGGGAAACCTTAAAGTGCTGCAACATGAAAAAAAAAAGAAGAAAAGTAAATGAAAAATAACAAAAGACAAAAAATATACGACAAGTAGTATTTTTAATGCTACTTAAACATGGGTGTTCCCTAGGAACCAGCAATACTGCTATTTTAACCCCCAGGAGAACACCTCTTCCAGTTGGTTATTCACTGCACACTGCACACGCGTTTAGGTGGCATTAATCACTATTTCTTTGGTCGCTTATACAGATTTCCTTAACAAATGGGTTTGCTTGTTGCAAGAACAATGACTGTGTGTCACTTCTTTCTCGTGTATTACAAACTGGAGTGGAAGTACTGTTATGTCCAGTGGACGAGTATCCATCACTGAGAATGATCATAAAGAGGTTGAGACTATACAGTCTGGGAGTCTCAGGCTAAGATAGTAAGGACTTCTCTCCCCGCTTGCAATACGTGGTCTGATCAATAAGTATCCGGATTGTTGCCATAGTAACGAAGCTAAAGTATGTAGAGTGAAGCTGCTTGGCACAGATTGACCTTAAACTCTGTTGTGCATGCACACAAAGTTTTATCGTTCTAGCTCACTTCTGCTGTTTACAGCAGTGCTTGGAAGGAACATGTGTAGGAACTCAACATTTCTGCTGATATACCTTCCAGCCTTCATCAGGTGTCTTGGGGAAATTTCGAACCTGGGTTCTCATTACTAACATTGAAAAATACCTTAGGAATGAGAACCCAGGTTCAAAATTTCTCCAAGATGCCTGATAAAGGCTGGAGGGTATATCAGCCAAAACATTGTGTTAACAACAAACAAGATGAGGACAAATATCTGTCAAATGTAAATAATGTACATAATTCCTCATCTCTTAAATATAGAACTGTATTAGACAAAATACTGGTAAGTATTTCATCCGGTGTGCTAACGATTCTTTTCTACTTTAGGCACATGGCCTGAAATTTTGGGGGAGGGGGGCAGTCAGTTAGATCGACTCCCAGTACGCAACTGGCACTTAATTTATTGACCCCCAAAACGATGGAAGGCAAAGTTGACTTCGGTGGAATTTGAACTCAGAATGTAAAGACAGACGAAATACCGCTAAGCATTTCGCCCAGCGTGCTAATGTTTCTGCCAGCTCACCACATGAGATCTCTAGATATTAAAACAACAAGCCTTGACATTATTTTCTAGGACAAAAGACGACAATATCTTGCTATGAATTGACATAGTTATACCAAATGATTATAATGCTGTGTTGAGGTGAGGTGAAAAGCTACGAGGACTTGGCTGTTGAATAAAATATGCTTTGGCAGTCTAGGAATGTATCTATCATCTCATTTATAATTGGTACAACTCATACACAATGGCTTCAGTGACAACAGTGACAGCAGACTACATAAAAAGGCTAACATAGGAACATTCCAGAAAGTAGAAGTGCCAAGAATCTAGAAAGTGCTGGGGCACCCTAACACACAACACATGTTAATCTTAAGTGATTTTTATGCTCTTTTTCAACATCTTCCAAATTCATATATATATATTTATATATATATATACATGTGTGTGTCTGTGTGTATGTGTGTGTGCATAATTTAGAGAAAAACCATTATTAAATAATTCAGTAATGAAGAATATAATTCATACCTTCCAGAAAATAAACATATCATAAACACTCTTGTGCTAGTGGCACATAAAAACCACCCAGGGTGTTTATGATATTTTTATTTTCTGGAGGGTATGAATTACATTCTTCATTACTGAATTATTTAATAATGGTTTTTCTCTAGATTATATACATATATTTTATATTTGGAAATTTGTTTTAGTTTTGCTAAATTGAATTTTTTTCCCTAAAATTATTATTATTATTATTATTATTATAT
>NC_068988.1:29785708-29786793 GCF_001194135.2 Octopus bimaculoides
ATATATATACTACACTCTCTGAGTGGTTGGCGTTAGGAAGGGCAGATTGGAGCCTGGTGTAGCCTCTGGTTCACCAGTCCTCAGTTGAATCGTCTAACCCATGCTAGCATTGAAAGCGGATGTTAAACGACGACGACGATGATATATATATATATATATATATATATATATAAATTTGGAAGATCGTCATCATTTAACATTCGCCTTCTCTGTTAGCATGAGTTGGGTGGTTTGACAGGAGCTGCTTCACTGTCTGCTTTCGCATGGTTTTTCCATGCTTGCATGGGGCACGAGGCAGATTTTCTACAGCTCGATGCCCTTTCTGTTGCCATCCTCAGGGGTTTCCTTGTAAAGGAAAGGTAAAATGGCAGCAATATGATGATGATGAAGATGATGATGATGATGATGATGACGACGATGATGATAATGAAAATGGTGATTGTGATAATGATGGCAGTGGTAATGGTGGCAGCAATGATGATGATGATGATGATGATGATGATGATGATGATGATGATGATGATGACGGTGGTGGTGGTCATGGTGTCAAGGATGATAAAGCTGATGATAATTTATATAGCATTAGAGGAGTTAATGATTATTTATTTCAAACAAACGATATGTACAAAGGAAGGTTACAAGTTAATCAACTGATCGATCACATGACTAGTGATAATGGCTTTTTTTTTTTTTTGTCTGAATGAGATAATCCTCGACAGACTTGACTTTTTACTATCCAGAAATAATGCTTTGAGCGTAGCCCCTTCTACCATAAACTACAGTTTAGCACAGATAACATGTACTCTAAGATAAAGCCTGATAAAATATGTAACATTTTACACAAAGACTTCAATGCCGACAAAATTATAACCATCAGTAACCCTATGTGCACAGATGTGGTGGCGTGGTTAAGAAACTCGCTTCCTAACCATATGATCTCAGGTTCACGACCACTGTGTGACACCTTCAGCAAGTGTCTTCTACTGTACCCTCAGGCCGACCAAAGGTTTGGTAGATGGAAACTGGAAGCCCATTGTGTAAAATATATACATATATATATATATATATATATATATATATATATA
>NC_068988.1:29787183-29795216 GCF_001194135.2 Octopus bimaculoides
CAATTTAATACCAGGTAACTAGCACATTAAAAGAATCATGAGATTCAGAAAAAATTATCTGAGATCTCGAAAGGATTATTGTATATGTATATATAAAAGAGACCAGTAAGTGGACTGCTAATGTGCTAGAAGATCACCGAATAGTTCTCAAAGAGAAAATCTAGCGAAGCAAAAATATACGGGCGAGACTAGTGAAAATTACAGAAATAAATACAAAGTTTATCCATAGACCAAGGTTTCGAAATTAACATTTTCTTACCGAAAATATCTGTTTCTCATCAGTACAGACTGCCAAAGAGATATAATTCGCAGAATCATGTACTAGTTGTTCTCAACTAGTGAAGAACGTGCACGTGGTTCTATTAATTATATACGGTAAGATTCAAAAGTCTTTGTTTTGAGTGTATATATGCGTGTGTGTGTGTGTGTGTGTGTGCATGAGGGCACATGTAGTTAATGTCCCAATGGGTTATATATATATATATACACACAGCAGATTTATTCACCTGAACTTGATAAAACTAATTGCTAGAAACGAGTCCAAGTCTTACCTGTTACTATGCTCTCCTCCAATTGCAGGTGCATACGTAGACAGGTAATAAATCCATATGGACGACAGAGCAAATAGGATAGGCACACACAACCAACGCTGTTCATACAACATCATGATGATTCTCTTTAATGACGGCTAGAAACGATCTTCATCATCATCAGCATCATTCAGTGTTTGTATTTGAAGCTTTACAATGAGTTAACCCAACAACATCGTGTATGTGTCTTGCAGTAAGCTAGTATCTGTTACATTGGTTCACATCTGAGAATTCCTGACGAAGGTATCAAAGAATCTGTTGTAGTCATGCGAGAGGATCGGTTTCCAAAAAAAAGGGCAAGATGGCTTCTGTTGATCGTTAAGTCAGTGTCACTTGGGCTAAAACAAAGAAGAGAAAACAAAAACATCCAATCACCATTGTTTTCATTGTTATAAACAAAAATCAGCTAAATAGATATTTTACTATATCTTGGGAGGGTCGTTATACTGAGAAACACTAGCACTGATTCTATTTCACTTCTTTATCATTATTATTATTATTATTATTATTAACATTATTATTATTCAGGTCACTGCCTGGAATCGAACTCGGAATCTTGGGGTTAGTAGCCTGCGCTCTTAACCACTACTCCATATTAATGATTCTTCCAGCTTGCTACCTTACTACTACTACTACTACTACTACTACTACTACTACTACTAATGATAGTAATAATAATATTACAGGCATATGGCGTAGTGGTTAAGAGGGCGGGCTACTAACCCCAAAATTCTGAATTCGATTCCAAGCAGTGACCTGAATAGTAATAATAATAATAATAATAATAATAATAATAATAATAATAACAGCAACAACAGCAACAACATCGAAAGATACCTTAGGAATGAGAACCCAGGTTTGAAATTTCCCCAAGACATCTGATGAAGGCTGGAGGGTATATCAGCCAAAACGTTGTGTTAACAACAAACAAGATGAGGACAAATATGTCAAATGTAAATAATGTAAATAAATATTTTAATGACATGTGAATGACAGAAAAAACAAAATACCAAATAAACAAACAAAGGATAGCTGCGTGAAAAAGTGCCACACCCTAACAGTTGAGGGAACCCGTGGAAGAGGTAGGCCCAGGAAGACCTGGGCTGAGGTGGTGAGGCAAGACCTTCGTACATTGGGCCTCACCGAGGCGATGACTACGGACCGAGACCTTTGGAAATGGGCTGTGCGTGAGAAGACCCGGCAAGCCAAGTAAGATCGTTGCCAGTGCCCCTGGACTGGTTCTTGTGCGGGTGGCACATGAGATGCACCATTTTGAGCGTGGCCGTTGCCAGTACCGCCTGACTGGCTCCTGTAGGATTTTCGAGCGAGATCGTTGCCAGTGCCCCTGGACTGGCTTGTGCGGGTGGCACATAAAAGACACCATTTCGAGCGTGGCCGTTTTCGTGCGGGTGACACGTAAAAGCACCCACTACACTCTCTGAGTGGTTGGCGTTAGGAAGGGCATCCAGCTGTAGAAACTCTGCCAAATCAGACTGGAGCCTGGTGTTGCCATCCGGTTTCACCAGTCCTCAGTCAAATCGTCCAACCCATGCTAGCATGGAAAGCGGACGTTAAACGATGATGATGATGATGATGATGAATGGCCCTAGTCTAAGTAAGCACCTGTAGATTGGAGGAGAGCAGGAGAGGGGCTCATACCTTTGGAGGTCAGGATAATCTTGGATTTGTGAGGTTCCATGATTTGGCCCTTAATTGAGTTTCTCTTGTATCAGAAGGACTGCATCATTGAAGTTATCACATACTTTGTATACGATGTATACTGCAGAGATGAGGTGAACCAGGAGGAAAGGGTCAGTGACCTGAATGGCTGGGGGACCCCACTGGAAGAGGGAGAGTAAGTGAAATCAAGTGGGTGGAAATAGGACCAGCGTAGGCCTCTGTGGCCTCAGGCAGTGGGAGCCTCGGGCAGTGGAACATGTAGCTGCACATACTAGAAAGGGAATTTGTCATAGGTTCTAGTGATAGGTTAGACGGGGAGGACAGATTTGGGATTTAACCCAGTTGAACAACAGATACTGAGAGGTGGGTGAATTGCACTTTGTCCTTCATCTTACATTTAGTTTTATCTCATTTCACTCTTCCTTTTGTTTCTCCTCATCCTTTATATAAATCCCCATACAAACTGTTGTCTGTCCTTGTGATGTCCCCCACATCTATGCTCCTATGGCTAATAAAAGAAATTATTATAATTGCTACTACTACTACTATTATTATTATTATTATTATTATTATTATTATTACTACTACTACTACTACTACTACTACTGTTATTATGAAGACAGCAAGCAGGCAGAATCATTAGCATGCCAGGCGAAATGCTTAGAGGTATTTTGTCTGTCTTTGTGTTCTGAGTTCAAATACTGCCAAGGCTGACTTTGCCTTTCATCCTTTCAGGGTCGATAAAATGAGTACCAGTTGAACAATTGGGTTGATGTAATCAATTATCACCCTCCACCAAAATTTCAGGCCTTGTGCCTATATTAGAAAGGGTTATTATTATTATTATTATTATTATTGCTTTTGCACAGCTTCTAACACTGGAGATGTACTACAGTGCCAGCTGTTCACTACCAGTGAACTAAGGTAACACCTCTTATTTTACGAGCACCTTCCGGAGTATTCAAGCATTCCAAGCAGTGCTGTTTTCTGCAAGAGCTCCACCCTTATTGCAGCCCCTATTTGTTTCAAGTACTTCTCAAGATATTATTATTATTATTATTAATATTATGTTGTTGTTTTTTTCTTCAAGTTTTCTTCCATTTCTCGCCACGTGTTTTCCGTACACCTAGGGCAGAGAAGCTCATTGTATGCATTCCCAGTTTACACACGCAAATTCACAGGTAAAATATGTATTTAGAAAAATTAATAAATAAATAAATTCATGAATGGATGTTGTTTTCACAGCGATAATGCTCTTCTCAGTACATGAGTCGTTCCAGTTAACACCATTTTTTGCACTTCCTGTAGGGATAGTAAGCCTGGTATCATTTTCAAATAGGTTTCAGTACCTATTTTTTTTTTTTTATCATTCCTAGAGATCCTACAATCACTGGTACGATAGTCGCTTTGAGATGCCACTATCATTATTATTATTATTATTATTATTATTATTTTATGTTTGACTTTTGTTTTGCATTTGTACAAGTTGGATCCAAGTCTCACCCAGAGACCTCAAGAGACAACAAGTTAGAAGTTCATGTAGGTGTTATGCCTTGGGTACCATATATTTGGATTTGTACAGTTTTGTTCTAGTGAATGTTTAAGAAACCATAAGAAAATTATGTGTTTGTTTTAAAATTTGAGATCACATAGACAGTATTTTACGTAGGAAATGGGCAGTTCCCATGAGCACTATCTTTTGAACTTCAGCCATTTTGGGGTTTCCTGGTATCTGAGCTAGGTAGTAACCAGCCCGTTTTATTATTATTATTATTATTATTATTATTAAGGCAGCAAGCTCACAGAATTGTCAGCATACAGAAGAAAACGCTTAGCAGCATTTATTCCATCTTTATGTTCTGAGTTCAAATTCCTCTGAGGTCGACTTCGCTTTTCATCCTTTTGGTGGGGTCGGTGAAATAACTACCAGTCAAGTACTGGAGTTGGCCGCCTCCCCACAAATTTCTGGCTTTGTACTTATATTAGAAAGGATTGTTATTACTATTAAGTCAATGTTGTAACTATCAATAAAACGACACAAATTACTTCCAGGTGGCAGACGTAAGCTGTAAGAGTTGCAACTAAAATTGTGTGAATGCTCATAGGAGCCAGTGAAAACAGATCGTCAAAATGCGTTGCTCGAGCTTCAATTAATAATGAAATAAAAAGTAAAAGTGAAATAACAAATTACGCGTAATTTTGACGGCGGGTTTTTAATTTCGATAACTTTAATTCGGAGAATTTGAATCAATGAAGAAGGGGCGGTTTCATGCGGATTTGGTATCAAAAGAATGCCGCTTCCACTGCAAATATTTAGCCTTGTGTATAGCAAGCAAATACTGGATTTACTTATGTATAAGTCGCATAGTTTTATACTTGATTTCAACAGATAAAACAGGGGCGCGGCTTATATAAGGAGCAAAGCTAAAACTTAGAAGAGGGGAAAAAATTGCACCAAGATTTAATATTAAATTAGGGGTCCGATTAATATACCAGTAAATGCAATGAATATATTATATTTATCATGAGTTAAGGGCTTTGGCGAGTAAGCAATTCTTTCGTTGAGAATTTTATAAAGTACAAAAATAACACAACGAAATACATTCACGAAGTAGCAACCATGAAATGTCATCTAATTTGCCATTTTCAAGCTGTCAATTAATTACCTGTGATGATGGTGATGATGATGATGATGATCGTTGTCCTTCGTTTCACGTTGTTTGTGGATTTATGAATTAATGTATTTTTGTTTTATCTCGATGTTGTCTAAATAATAAACAAATATGTCAACATGTATTTTTTTTTTCTTCTCTTTTCGGACTTACATGTTGAGGTTCTAAGACTTGAAATAATTATTTATTTACGAAGATGAAAAATAAAACAGTATTTGCAATTTTCTTCATCGCTTCTTTCTAGATTTTCCACAAAATATAAAAAAAAAAAAAAAACAGGAAGAAAAACCCCCAATTCTAGAATATATATGTACACAAGATATACAGTGCGTGCGTGTGTGTGTGTGTGTGTGTGTGTGTGTGTGTGTGCGTGATTACTTATATTAACTTCTATTTTCCACACACCTTACACTACAGGACACGGTATTTCGTCATTTATCAATCCGAGATCGCAATCGCACAATCTTCCCAATGCATTCTTTCTTCGAATGGTACCAAACGTCATTAAAAAGCTATGAGATGTTTACTAAGGAAAAGTAAATTAAAATCTATTCGTTTCCGAAAGCAACAAGGAAATAAACTTCTTGGATCAACAATGAAACAAACATTGGTTAATATAGAAGAACATATAATATTAAATATAATACATATAAATATATATATATGTACACCTACCTGATATTTGCTGTCATAAGCTGCAATCAATTAAACGTTGGTGTTGTCTAACCAAAATCATACAGGTAGATTTAATCTATGGCTTAAGATAGCCTAACGCAGAGGTTGTGTAATGATTACATGTAACAAATACGACGTCTTCTCATCATGTTGAAAGGAGTTAAAGGGAAACAATTATAATAAACAAATAACTAACCAAGGGAAATAAACGGGGATAAACAAGTGTTGACGTAATGTTAATGTTTAACCCCTGGTCAAGCAGACCTCTTATTCAAGTCATGATCATCCCTGTTTCTTGTTTTTTTTAAAATAACGGTAGCATGTTCATCAGACCAGATCCCATCTGTTCTTTTTCTTTTGTTTTTTGAAGACAGCAGAGTGTAGTTTGTGAGAAATTTGACTGCTATATCTAGCCGGCCTATCGACCCACGTGGTGGTTCACGTGTTGTATTTCTTATGTAACATGATGTTTTCTGGAGTAAAGGGTTTAATTAAAGTACAGTTAACATTTTATAATATCCGTTTAAAATAGCAGCTATTTAAACAAAGAGCAGAGAATTTCTGTAATTGAGTCATCGTTTACCAGGAACCGTAAAGTCATTCTCAAACTTGATTGTCAAAATCCTCGTATTGTCAAAATCCTTGTTTTCTCCCCAAAGCAACTCAAATTCTCTGAAGTTATGACATAATCGTGTTGGCCGAACCAAGAAGAGAACGTCTACTCGGTTGTTCGTCTGGCTAGAAATAACAGCCAAATCTCTTTCTCTCTTAACTTATATGTTGCTTCCTTAAAAAAAAGAAGGATTATTAGACAATGTACAGGGTGTCCACAAAGTCTGGGTACATGGGAATTAACACATACTTTAAGAAATTATTATTATTATTATTTCTTATATTTAATTATTTATGTTATGATTTTATTTACTCCATGTACCCACATGGGGATTAACACATACTTTAAGAAATTATTTCTTATATTTAATTGTTTATGTCATGATTTTAGTTACTACATGTACCCAGACTTTGTGGACACCCTGTAGTTAGTCTCTGATTTTACAAATGCAGGATGGTCACGGCTGCAATGCCTTTGATCTAGTATTCAAACCAGTTTTAATCAAAACTTGGGACTAAATAACAGTAACAACAACAAAACGAATGTGCTTTAAAATGTATCAATTTTTATCTAGCAGAAAGCAGGAAACTCTGGAGAGAGTGATTAGCAGGGCTTCAAAGAAGCCTCCCTTATGCCTATATTTCAGCTTTTAACTCCTTACTCTTGTAGTAACGCCGTGCGCATGCGTAGTCTCACGCATGCGTGGAATTCAACATCTAAGCTTTCCCGCTTTATTCTGTCTCTTCCTTGCTGGCCAGCGATTGAGCAAGGACGTGTCTAGCTGTCTCTCTCCATCTTTCGAACTCACGCTAGACAGCTCACATCAGCATACCAACGTCCCAACGACCATGCTCACACCACCGAAGGCGTCTCAACAAACAAGAGTAAAGCTGTATATTTTCCACCATAAATAAATATTGTTGAGTTGATAGTTTGGAGTTCCGCGTTCCGTTCATTCTAATTTAATATAGGAAAGCAGGTGTACATCTAATGATGTATAACCCACTTTCCTATACTCTCTTAGAGGGGCCAGGCCAGATCTAAGTCATGACCCCTGGATAACCCTCTGCTGCTGGCACATTCTAACTCCTGCATGGTTAAGGTACTCCAGAGTCAAGATTCCTTGGGTGTTGTTACCAGTTCAGTCAACTGCAGCCTTCTAAAATTCACTTCCATTCCTCCTTCATCAGATTCAGTTGGAAATTCTCTCAGTTGAACTTCTGAAGATGTACCATATTTTAAAATAAAGTGGCTGTGTGGTAAGTAGCTTGCTTATCAACCACATGGTTCTGGGTTCAGTCCCACTGCTTGGCACCTTGGGCAAGTGTCTTCTACTATAGCCCTTGGCCAACCAAAGCCTTGTGAGTGAATTTGGTAGATGGAAACTGAAAGAAGCCCATTGTATATATATATATATATATATTGTGTGTGTGTGTGTGTGTGTGTGTGTATGTGTGTGTGTTTGTCTCCCCAATATTGCTTGACAACAGATGCTGGTGTGTTTACGTCCATGTAACTTAGTGGTTCGATAAAAGAGAGTGATAGAATAAGTACTAGACTTACAAAGAATAAGTCCTGGGGTTGATTTGCTCGACTAAAGGTGGTGCTCCAGCCTAGAACTATAGGTGGTACTCAGCCCATATATATATATGTATATATATATATATATAACGTGAGAGAGTTAGGGGTTGGGGGTTCAACCCACTAAGGGATAGTATCTATCCAGTATACTGCTGGGAGGGTACCCAATTATTGCTACACTAGTGCTATACTAAGTGCAATCAATGGGAGCGGGTAAAAGTG
>NC_068988.1:29798243-29800628 GCF_001194135.2 Octopus bimaculoides
TATATATATATATATAAATATATATATACATATGTGTGTGTGTGTGTGTGTGTATGTATGTATGTATGATGTATATAGGTGCAGGCGTGAGTCTGTGGTAAGAAGTTTGCTTCTCAGCCACATGGTTCCAGGTTCAGTCCCATTGGGCAACGCCTTGAGCAAGAATCTTCAACTATAGTTCTGGGCTGACCCAAGCTTTGTCAGTGGATTTGGTAGATGGAAACTGAAAGAAGCCCATCATATATCTACAGATGTGTGTGTGTGTGTATCATCAACATCATCATCATCATTTAACACCTGTTTTCCATGCTGAAACGAGTTGGACGGTTTGAGATCTGGAGAGCCAGCGGCTGCAGCAGGCTCCAATCTGATCTGGCAATGTTTCTACAGCTGGATGCACTTCCTAATGCCAACCATTCCGATGTCTTCCTAGGTCTACCTCTTCCACAGGTTCCCTCCACAGTTAGGGAGTGGCATTTCCTCACACAGCTATCCCCATCCATACGTGACACATGACCATACCAGTGCAGTCGTCTCTCTTTAGATTGCTAAATCTCCTTCTCTCTGTCATCTCTCTCTCTGTCTCTCTCTCTCTCTCTCTCTGTCTTTTACACTTCCTCCTCTCTCTATATATTTACTACACTCTCTCTCACTCTTTCTTCTTATATGTTTGTCTCTCACGCATACTCCCTCCCCACTCTTTCTTGATACATGTAATTGCTTTCATTTTGTTTAAAACTTTGTCCCTGAAATGTTTGCTATCATTTTGTGATAGACAGCTATCATGCAGAAAATGCTAGCTTCCAAATCCTGTTTTCTGATTGAGTTAAAATGATCAAACTTTAAACATCTGTAACATTTTTCTCAAATTTTTCAGAAATAAATGAACCACAAAATCAGATTCCGCATGAAGAATTTCCTCAATATATCAAATCTTATAATTTTCACTTAAATTTAAATTTCAAAATCTGTAAATTATTTACATTTGATGGATATTTGTCCTCATTTTGTTTGTTGTTAACACAACGTTTCGGCTGATGGCGTAGAGATTAAGAGCGCGGGCTACTAACCCCAAGATTCCGAGTTCGATTCCAGGCAGTGACCTGAATAACAATAATGATAATAATAATAATAATTATATCGAAAAATGCATGAGAACCCAGGTTCGAAATTTCCCCAAGACACCTGATGAAGGCTGGAGGGTATATCAGCCGAAACGTTATGTTAACAACAAACAAGATGAGGACAAATATCCATCAAATGTAAATAATGTAAATAATTCCTCATCTCTTAAATATAAAACAAAATTTTACATAATTTGATATTTAATTAAAGCTTGAAGAACAGCTTAAAAGACGTAATGCAAAGGGAGACAAATGCTATTTTAATAGTTGTCTCCCCTGTTTAGTGTTAATTGTCGTGTTAATTATAATTTCATTTTAACAAACGCATTTAACATAACATGACTTCGTATCCTCTTTAAAAAGCAGGATCAAATAGTCATGAACATTAGAAATACATATAAAAACAGATATACAAGTTGAAGTGTTTTACGACAGTCCGAAAAACCTTCGTCCTTTCGCATGCGGTTCCTGTGTTTGTTTTGGACATTTTAATTAACCATGTCGATCACCTTTATTAAACTATCAAGGCTGTTCAACCAAACCAAACATTTTATGAATATTACACCTCTTAGATGTAATATCTTGTCTTTCCTTCGGATATCTCGACTCCAGTCTACGTATAAAACTTTTCCTGTTGCGAATTATAATCGTTTCTGTAGTGGAAGTCATGGCAAGGTTTCTCCTTTCTTGTATTGGGAATCCTTTATTCCAATTTCTCAAATGACTTTATTAAATCGATGTCAGAGTTGTTATTATTCTTCTTCTTCGACAAATAACGGTTCTGATGATTACAACGATTCGTTTAAAGAATTCGACAATGATCCGGAAATCCAATCACTTTTGCAAAACATCAAAGACGATTTCAAAGTTTTCACCAACGAAGATTTAGACGAGAATAATGTCACAGTTTCAGAAAACGTCAATTCCAAGGCCAAAAGGCTTTATGATTCCAATGTAATCAGATTTGAATCTGAATCAGATTCGGGAAGTTCCGAAGAATCCGATGATTCCGACATCGAAGATTTTCTGGATTCTGGATTTATGGCTGATGATACAGAAATCGAAGAATTCGAAATCCCGCAATACGTACCACCGATTGAATTGAAAAGTAATGTTTTGCTTTCTTTAATTACTCTTTAATTAAAGTTTCAGCTTCTTAATTATTAACCATAATTCTACATTTCATCTTGTTTAAACCATCTTTTGTTTGAAGATAGTTCTTGTTTTTCTTAGACTCATTGATAAATGTTGCGTAAATTGT
>NC_068988.1:29800951-29806790 GCF_001194135.2 Octopus bimaculoides
CCAACAATAACATTATCTCATAGTGGAGGCGCAATGGCCCATTAGTTAGGGCAGTGGACTCGCGGTCATAGGATCGCGGTTTCGATTCCCAGACCGAGCGTTGTGAGTGTTTATTGAGCGAAAACACCTAAAATTCCACGAGGCTCCGGCAGGAGATGGTGGCGAACCCTGCTGTACTCTTTCAGCACAACTTTATCTCACTCTTTCTTCCTGTTTCTGTTGTGCCTGTAATTCAAAGGGCCAGCCTTGTCACACTGTGTCACGCTGAATATCCCCGAGAACTACGTTAAGGGTACACGTGTCTGTGGAGTGCTCAGCCACTTGCACATTAATTTCACGAGCAGGCTGTTCCGTTGATTGGATCAACCGGAACCCTCGACGTCGTAAGCGACGGAGTGCCAACAATAACATTATCTCATAGCTTTGAGATTTCAATGATGTGATTGCTTATTTTTAGAATGACATGGTAGGGTAGGTATAGGAAGCTGGATCTAGCCCGTTGAACATAAAATAGTTGGGCCTGATTACAGTATCATGGTAATCATCCTGGCTGTCAAATATTGTTATACATCACTGGTCACAGTGTACTTTGAATTGTTTTAGCTTTTGGATGACACCACTGCTTCAAGAACTGCTTGAAGAATTGAATGTTACTGAAGACTTCAAGAACCTAGGTGGTTGGGTTAGCAGTTTGGAAGCAGACATGAAGACCGGGAAGGCTTAAGCATGGGCAGCCTGTCACAAACTAAGAAAGGTCTGAAACTCCAAACTGCCCAGGCAAATCAGAATGAAGTTCTTCATTGCAACTGTAGAATCAGTGCCGTTATATGGCAGTGGAACATGGACACCGACAAAGAACTGATCAAACGGGCTAAATGGATGCTACACAGTGATGCTATGAATGGCTGTAACATAAGACAACTGAATTACCTTTATGGAGACCTGCTAAAAGTTAGCCAGAAGGTCAAGCAAAGATGGCTGCAACAGTCTGGTCACTGCCTGTGCCACCCTGAACTGGAAGCATCCAAATTAGTCTTGTGGAACCCACTTCCTGGCGTTGAAAGAAGAGGAAAACATCATCACACATGCATCGCCAACTTGATTGCAGACATTGGCCTGGAATGTATCCAGGACTTTGAGGCAGTGATGCTGGACCGAGAAGTGTGGTGGGTGAACTGTATTGCTGCAGCTTGAGCTGGTAGTTGGATATAACAATAATAGTGACTAGGCAAACGGGCCATATTTCTCTCAATCACAAGGCTATTCCGATGATGATGATGATATATATATGTGTGTGTGTGTGTGTGCCAGTGCTGGTTCCACATGCAAAGCACCCAGTACAATTTGTAAAGTGGTTGGCATTCAAAAAGGCATCCAGCTGTAGAAACCATGCCAAAACAAGACAAATGGAACCTGTTGTAGCTCTCTGGGTTGCCAGATCTTGTCAGACCGTCCAACCCATCCAGCATCAAAAACAGACATTAAATAATGATGATGATGATGATGATGAGTCAAGTAATACAAATAAAAATTGCATTACTGTGACTCCCCCCCCCCTCATTATCATCATCATTTAATGTCCTCTCTCCATGCTGGCATGATTTGGACAGTTCGACGGACTGATTAGTCAGGGGACTGCATCAAAATCCACTGTCTACTTTGGCACAGTTTCTATGGCTGGATACCTTTCCTGAAGACAGTCATGGAAATAAAGGACATGCTTTTATTGCCTCCATTTCACTTAACTGGATGGGTCTTCTCAGGCACAACAAATCCTCTCATTCTTTTGTCATCTCATCTGTCAACTTCTTTAGATCATTTTTCACCACTTAAACCCAAGTCTTCCTGGCTTTTCCTCTTCCACATGTTCCCTCCACATTTAGAGATTGGCACTTCATCCATACACATTACATGATCATACCAGTGCTGTCTTCTCTCTTGTACACTACAGAGTGCGTAAGGTATTTGAGGACATACCTTTTTTGGGTCATTGTTGCATATTTTGCTAACTCTGGACAGTCTTTGTTTCAGAAAATAGTAATGGTAGATCCTCAGCTTACTCAAAAAATGAGCTGTTGTTGTGGTTATAAAGGTTTTGTTTGTTCTGGTGTCATAGTGGAAGATACTTTCCCAAGGTGTTGTGCAGTGGAACTGAACCCAGAACTACATGGCGTAGAAGTAATCTTCTTAACCACATAGACATGCCTCCACCTATGCAGTGTAGCTAAATAATCTAAATAAAAGATAGGATGGCCACTGCTGGAACAATTTTCAGCCTGTTTAGAGCTGATGCTGTCATTTAAAAAAACGGAAGAACAGACGAGATAATGTAGTCCATGATGCAGTCTGTCTTAAACCAGTGGGTCTCGACTAGGGTTCATATGACTTTTAGGGATTCATGTAAGATTTTGTTGTTAAAATTTATGTGCCACAAATTGGTTATATTTGTAGAATACACAAAATATTTTAACAATTATGTTTATAAAATTCCGGGGCTGGTGCCGCGTAAAAGGTACTCTTGCCAATGCCACGTAAAAGCTCTGGTTCTGGTGCCCTGTATAAAGCAGCCAGCACACTCTGTAAAGTGGCTGGCGTTAGGAGGAGTATCCAGCCATAGAAACCATGCCAAAACAGACAGGAGCCCGGTCAGCTCCTGTCAAACCGTTCAGTCCATACCAGCAGGGAAAACGGACGTTAAATGATAATGATCGAATGTCTGCGGGGGTCCGTCTGTGTAAAATAGAAATCAAAGGCGTCCACAAGTAAAAAATGGTTGAGAACCAACGATCTAAATAAAAGATTGTTGGGACACTTTACATCGTTTGGGAAGCGAGTTAAGAAGCTACGTAGTAGTAACGGAATTGTCTCCCTTGTATCATGTCGCTGCTATGTGAAAAGCATCGTAAAGTGTTTCTTTCGATTAGGCAAAAATGAACCGTTTAATTAGTGTAACTAGTCTTAGTAATATTTGAACCCGGAATGTAGAAGGACAGAGTAAATACAAGTATTTTAGTCATATATTCTGTCGCTTCTGCCAGCTTAGTTTTTGATGGAGTCTCTACGGCGTTTTCCTGACTTGCAAGATAGAGGAGCTAAATCTCCCTCAAATTCTGCATTATCATCTAAATAAAGACAATGTGATCCGAGATAGTACCTGTCTGAATGAAAAATGAAACGGTTATACATTGATGGGACGTCTATGAACGCAGGTCCTTCTCGCTGTCACTGCTTATCTGGAATTAACCAACTACTCACAAATCGTAGATGAAACGTTTCTGAGAAGTGTGCGTTCCCTTAATATGTATGGTGTGTGTATTTTATATTTAGCTATATCTAAGTACATTACTGCTCAGTCCTTTTGAGCAGGGGTCGGTACTACTTAAATACAAAGGTCCAGACGCATCTACGTAACCCGAACCTAAAAACTAACCCCAAACTGACACTGACCCTAAAACTAACCCTAACGAGGGTGCACTGTAAAAACATAGCGTTACGTAGATGTATCGGGACCGAGTGTCTATGTTTCTGTAATTTAGCAGTTCGGCAAGAGAGATTACTCTTTACTCTTTACTTGTTTTAGTCATTTGACTGTGGCCATGCTGGAGCATCGCCTTTAGTCGAGCAAATCGACCCCAGGACTTATTCTTTGGAAGCCTAGTACTTATTCTATTGGTCCCTTCTGCCGAACCGCTAGGTTACGAGGACGTAAACACACCAGCATCGGTTGTCAAGCGATGTTGGGGGGTGGGACAAACACAGACACACAAACACACACACACATACATATATACATATATACGACGGGGTTCTTTCAGTTTCCATCTACCAAATCCACTCACAAGGCTTTGGTTGGTCCGAGGCTGTAGTAGAAGACACTTGCCCAAGGTGCCACGCAGTGGGACTGAACCCGGAACCATGTGGCTGGTAAGCAAGCTACTTACCACACAGCCACTCCTGCGCCTACAATAGATTGGTAGCATAAGTACCGGGGTTGATCTGTTTTACCAGATACTAAAAAAGCAGTGTCCCAGCATGGCCACATTCATCTAATATTTCTTTTATTTAATTGACAGGAGGGAAAACTGGTGTCTTTGACCTTGATGAACTTGTCACAGTTTTGAACGAAGAGAATGCCAGGGACTTGTGTGTAATCAGTGTTCCTGCTCATATCAACTATGTGGACTACCTTGTATTGGTCAATGGAATATCTCCAAGACATATTAAGGCCATGGCTGAGCTTATGAAATGGCTGGTAAGTCCTCTACTTTTCTCACTTTGTTTCGCTCATTCGACCGTGGTCTTGCTGAGGCTTAACCCTCTAACATTCAGATTATTCCTGAGGCGCACTGATTAACCAGCTGGAGGTGGAGTCCTCCTGGGGGTTAAAACAACAGTATTGCCTGTTCTTAAAGAACAGCCATGTTTAAGTGGCAATAAACTGTACTCCTCAGCGTGAATTCTTCCCCTGTCTCTATTAGAGATTTCCTTAACAGGTTAGTTTTCCTACAAACGTAATGTCTATTTATTCATGGTGTTTTGAATGAATTAGGCATTGTCCTTTAGCTTTGAGAGTTCAACGATGTGATCGTTGCATTTCTAGAATGACATTGTAGGAGATCTGTCCAGTTTCAACATAAAACAATTAGAATATTCGGACCTGATACAGACAGTTTAAATGCTGAAGGGTCAAACCTCAAAAGGTTTTTGTTGGTCGTTGATGATGATGATGATATCAATCTCGGGACTTATTGTTAACGTTGATCCTTATTACAATAAAAGTTATTCATAGAGGTTGCCTAAAAAAAGGGTTTAAATATGTTCTATTTTTTCCTGTCACCTTATTACCTCTATCTCAGATGATGGTGACGAAACTTGTTTCCCAACCAAATGTTTCTTGGTTCAGTCCCACTGCATGGCGCCTTGGGTGTCTTCCATTATAGTCTTGGGCCAATCAAAGCCTTGTGAGTGGATTTGGTAGATGGAAACTGAAAGAAGCCCATCGTATATATATGTATATGCGTGTATGTGTATGTGTGTCCACCACCACCATTTGACAACCGGTGTTGGTGTGTTTACATCCCCATAACTTAGCAGTTCAGCAAAAGGGACTGACAGAATAAATACCAGGCTTATAAAAAGGTAAAAACAAAACGCTCTGGGGTCGATTCATTTGACTGAAAGATTCATGAAGACAGTGCCCCAGCATGGCCACAGTCAGTGACTGAAACAAATAAGAGATAAACGGGTGAAGAAAGGCCAATGATATTTACCATTTTTTTCTTCCTCGGCATTAACTATTTGATGGCTTTGGAACCCCGACACATCATAGTTTTGGCCTCTTTTCATCAACAGAATCTTCAAAAAGGACGACACAAAATAAGTGTAATTACATATTAGATCTGGAAGTTACTGTCCTCTCTGGCTGTCAGTAATGGATAACATGCATGATGGGTGCGTCTGTGTGTGTGTGTGTGTGAAGGATTTGTTATCCAAGTTTCCTTCAGTTGACAAGCGTCTGACACTGGTTAAATGCCAGACTGAATAACCTCTGAACTTTTCTAATTTAACACAATTGGTGAAGTGTGACTTCCAACAGATGGCAGCATGGCAGCATCTCAGTCTGTTTTGGTTAGGAGTGAAATGTTACGGTGGATTGCATTTACCCTGTTACTGGGATCTATTATATATATGTGTGCATGTGTGTGTGTATACATATACACACAGATATATATACATAATGTATATTATATATATATATATGATATATGTATATATATATATATATATGATATATGTATATATATATATATATATGATATATGTATATATATATATATAT
>NC_068988.1:29809338-29812325 GCF_001194135.2 Octopus bimaculoides
TATATATATGTAGATAAATACACACACATACACACACACATATATATAATAAATAGTAAATAATATATTGTAAACACACACACACACACACACATATATGCATATATGGGTACAGGATGTCACCAACGGTTCAAACAACATGAAATACATAAACAAACGAGTTAAATACATAGACAACGAGAAAAACTTTCTGTTATGACATGGTTTCTACAACTGGATGCCCTTCCTAATGCCAACCACTTTACAGAGTGTACTGGGTGCTTTTTTTTTCTTATGGCACCAGCACTAGTGAGGTTGCCAAGTAATTTGCAGGGCAAAGAAAAGACTGTCTACTGAGTATGGTTGTATTAAAGAGGAAAGTGGCTTTATGCCAGGGGATGAAAAGCTAAATTACGACAGAAGGACGGGAACAGGTGTCTTGCTGTAGAGGGCATATATGGCTACCCTGTATTATGTAAGTGTGGGTGGGCATGGCTGGAAAAAAGACAGTGGTGGTAGTGGGGAAGTGTCACAGTGTCCCCTCAAGGCACAAGTTGAGAGATTGTTGTTGTTTGCACTCCGTCGCTTACGACGTCGAGGGTTCGGGTTGATCCGATCAACGGAACAGCCTGCTCATGAAATTAATGTGCAAGTGGCTGAGCACTCCACAGACACGTGTACCCTTAACGTAGTTCTCGGGGACATTCAGCGTGACACAGAGTGTGACAAGGCTGGCCCTTCGAATTACAGACACAACAGAAACAGGAAGTAAGAGTGAGAGAAAGTTGTGGTGGAAGAGTACAGCAGGGTTCACCACCATCCCCTGCCGGAGCCTCGTGGAGCTTTTAGGTGTTTTCGCTCAATAAACACTCACAATGCCCAGTCTGGGAATCGAAACCGCGAGTCCGCTGCCCTAACCACTGGGCCATTGCACCTCCACCACAAGTTGAGAGATACCCGAGAGAATACAGACAAATAATCTGGAAGGGTAGGGAGATAATATCATCAGAGTGTGAAAGGAGGGAGCTGGAAGATGGTTAGAGATGGATGTAAAGGTGAATGTAGGGAGTTGAACAAGGGTGGAAATATTTTTCTTTTCTAATGTTTCTCATTGTTTTTTTTTTGTTCTTTTTTTTTACCATTTCAGTATAAAAGAAAAAGGTCTCGATACGATCCACCTTTACGTATTGAAGGCCTTCAAACAAATAACTGGATAGCAATGGATTTAGGTATGTTGCTTGTTTAACCCTTTTTAAATATCAGCCCATCTGAAACTTAAGGTATTTCATGAACCCTAGGATTATGGTCTTCATTGCTGTTTATTTGAAACTGGTTCAGTCTCCAATGTTCATTTGGTGTCTTGTTTAATTATCAGCTGTATTCGTTATGCTGTAACTTCATGGCATGTGACTGCATTTTAGTTTTCAGTTGTCATTTTTGTGTCCTTTCAATTCATTCCATTCATCTTTTGATCTTTATTTGTATTCATGAACATTACATATATGAATATATATGTATACACACACACGCATGCATATGCACATACACACACAACACATGCACACACACACGTACATGCGTGTGCACATGGCTATGCAGTTAAGTAGCTCACTTTGCAAACATGTAGATTTAGGTTCAGTCCCACTGTGTGGCACCATGAGCAAGTGTCATCTACTGTAGCCTCCAGGCCAACCAAAAGCCCTCTGAGTAGATTTGGTAGATGGAAACTGAAAGAAGCCCATCTTACAAATATATGTGTGTGTGCATGGCTCAGTGGTTAGAGCATCGGGCTCACAGTCAAGAGGTAGTGAGTTCACTTCCCGGACCGGGCTGTGTGTTGTGCTCTTGAGCAAGACACTTTATTTCACGTTGCTCCAGTTTACTCAGCTGAAGAAATGAGTTGCAACATCACTGGTGCCAAGCTGTATCGGCCCCTTTGCTTTTCCCTTGGATAACACTGGTGGTGTGGAGAGAGGTGGTCTTCCATAAACAACCTTGCTTGGGCTTGGGCAATCCCATGGTCATTCATGACTGGAGGCAGGGGTCTTTACACACATACACACACACACATTTCCATATAGAAACACACACACATATATATATAACTCATATTTTTTCACTTTTACCTTTAAACTGGCCAAGACCTTTGGGGACATGCTGTGCTTGAGAAGATCCGTCAAACCAAGTGAAATTGTAGCCATGGCCAATGTTGGTGTCACGTAACTAGCTGCCATGCCGGTGGCATGTAAAGGGCACCTTTTGAGTGTTGGGCTTCATGGGGGCAAAGAGGCTGAGCTCCTTTCGAGTGTTGGGCCTTACGGAGGCAATGACCGAGACCTTTGGCATTATGTCATGACAGATACTGGTGTCACACAAATGGCACCCGTGCCGGTAGCACGTAAAAGCACCCATTACCCTCTCAGAATGGTTGGCATTAGGAAGGGCATCCAACCATAGGAAACCATGCCAGATCAGACTTGAGTCTGGTTCAGGCTTCCAGCTTACCAGCTCCAGTCAAACCATCCAGCCCATGCCAGCATGGACAACAGGTGTTAAATGATGAGGATGATGATGATGATGATACCAGGGCACAGATGACTCGATCCCTGTACTTCTTTTTTAAGCTTGGTACTTGTTTTGTCAGTCTCTTTTACTGAACTGCTAAGTAATGGGGACATAAAAAACCAATACCAGTTGTCCAGCAGTGTCGGGGGACAAAACAACACACACACACACACACATATGTACGATAGGCTTCTTTCAGTTTCCGTCTATCAAATCCACACACAAGGCTTTAGTCAGCCCAAGCCTATAGCAGAAGACATTTGCCCAAGGTGCCACACAGTGGGACTGAACCCAGAACCATGTGATTGGGAGGCAAGCTTCTTACCACACCTATACATGTCCGCACCTATACACGTTAGATATAATATATATTCTTTATGTATATGTGTGTGGGTGTGTGTTTGTATGCAAAGATATATATATATATATATATATATATGATA
>NC_068988.1:29813075-29815471 GCF_001194135.2 Octopus bimaculoides
GTGGTGAGCTGGCAGAAACATTAGCTCGCCGGGCGAAATGCTTATCTGTATTTCGTCTGCCGTTACGTTCTGATTTCAAATTCCGCCGAGGTCGACTTTGCCTTTCATCCTTTCGGGGTCGATAAATTAAGTACCAGTTGCACACTGGGGTCGATGTAATCGACTTAATCCCTCTGTCTGTCCTTGTTTGTCCCCTCTTTGTTTAGCCCCTTGTGGGCAATAAAGAAATAAGAAACTGAAAGAAACCCATCGTATACACACACACACACACATATATATGCACACACATCACTGCTTCTCTATGTCTAAGTTTTCATGCTTGCATGGATCAGACAGAATTTATTGCAGCAGATTTTCTATCCCTGGGTGCCTTCCCTGTCACCAACCTTTTGCTGTTTCCAAGCAAAGTAATATTTCCCCATTTGGTCCAACATGTTTTTTCTTATGGAAGACTGGAAGTGGCTCTTCTAACGTCCCAGACGAATTTTGCTTACATCCATATTTCCTTTGCCGTACTACATTGGATGTGTTTGTCGTATCTGATGCTTACCTAAAATGCTGCAGCCTATGTTTTTCAAGTCAGTCAGTGATCCTTGAACTATAAATGATATATCTAGAGCAATGACCTCTGTGAATTCCTTTTATATTATTTTTCATAATAACCCACTCCTTGCAAATCAGCAGTTGATGAAATAAGAACTAAATACCGAACTGGGTTGCATACTAGTTTTTTATTAAAAAAATAAATGTAATTTCTTTCTCCTGTCATGAATTGAAAAATTGAATAATAAACTACAGTGTTTCATGTAGTAGTTACGTAGAATGCATTGTCATCATCATGATCATCAGATACAGCAGTAGCAGTAGTAGTAGCAGTAGTAGTAGCAGCAGCAGCATTGCTTTATTGTCCACTTTTCTGTGCTGGCATGAGTCAGATGGAACTCATTGAGGTAGATTTTCTCTGGCTCGATGCCCTTCCTCTTCCATTCCAAGCAAGGTCTGATTATTGCTCCATGGCTGGATATGTTTCCTAGTGTGTGGCGGTCATATATCTTGGCCATTCAATGTGCCAAGACCATCCTGACAGAATATGTTGAGGGCAAGAGAGCAAGAGGTCATCAAAGACGTTTGTGGACTGATAGTGTCCAAAAATGAACTGGACAAGCAAGAGCCTGACTGATTGTAGGCATGCAGTACAATACAGAGGGGACCGGAGAGTCATGGCCAGCTGACTTCTGGACATAGGGACGGCAAATGGCTGATGAATGTTAATATATTATTTGAGGTAGCCTGGTGCAGCCTCCTGGCTTGCCATCCAACCCACGCCAGCGTGGACAGCAAACGTTAAACAATCATCATCATCATCATCATCGTTTAACGTCTGCTTTCTATGCTAGCATGGGTTGGACGATTTGACTGAGGACTGGTGAACCAGATGGCTACACCAGGCTCCAATCTGATCTAGCAGAGTTTCTACAGCTGGATGCCCTTCCTAACGCCAACCACTCCAAGTGTGTAGTGGGTGCTTTTACGTGCCACCAGGACAAAGGCCAGTCTGGTGGTACTGGCAACAGCCACGCTCAAAATGGTGTATTTTACGTGCCACTTGCACAGGAGCCAGTCCAGCGGCACTGGCAATGATCTCACTCAAATGTCTTTTCACGTGCCACTGGCACAAGTGCCAGGAAGGCGACGCTGGTAACAACCAAACAATGATGATGATTATTGTTAAGTTAGCGTTAATGTATTTAAGACATGGATTATTACTGTTAGTTAACTAGAATTAACATGTTTAATCCAGGGATTGTTAGTATAAATTAACATATTTAATGTATTAATTAATCATTGTAAGAAAAAAAAATCAAATTAAAAATAAAAATACAACGCAATGAGGGAAAAGAAAAACTGGAAAAATTATTTAGTAAATTTCTAATATTTTTTTTTTCTTAGCAAGTAGCAAAGAAGGAGCACATTGCTAAAATTAATTTGATAGTAACTGTGTGTTACTGCTACTCCTAGCTGGTGTACCGAAGATGAATTGGTGTAATCTTAACTAATTTAATGCCTGGTGGCAGGTCTAACCCACACCTGGCTCACACACACACACACATGTGTACTCTGCCTGTTCTCCTTCACCCAAGTTAGTCCTTGAAAAGTATTAAGGGGGTGAGGTGTGTGTATATGTGTGTGTGGGGGGGATCCCTGTGCAAACTTTACAAGCTTACCAAAAGCCAGTCGCTAGTAGTATTGGTATTAAGAACCAATTTTTGTGTGATGGGAGAATAAGTTTTCTTTATCTGTTTTATTCCTTGAGTTGTAGAAAGAACATAGAATTGTATGTAGATTATATACCCTCACACACACACGCACGTGCATACACACACACAGTGGCCCTG
>NC_068988.1:29815581-29817218 GCF_001194135.2 Octopus bimaculoides
ATATATATATATATATATATATATATATACATACATACACACATATATGACAGGCTTCATTTCCATGTACTAAATTCACTGACAAGGCTTTGGGTGACCTGAGGCTATAGTAGAAGACACTTGCCCAAGATGCCACCCAGTGGGACTGAACCCAGAACCATCTGCTGCACATACACTCTTGCACTCATACATATGCACTTACACAAACTTACACACGTGCATGTATAGAAATACAAGTGCACTTGCCACAAAAACATATATACACATACAAACTCACTTGCACACATGTATGTATATATATATATATATATAAACATATAGTTTATTTAAACAAAGAAAAAGAAAATGGAGATTGAGAAGTTAATAATTGTTTATTATTAACAATAAATTAATCATCTTCACTTACAGCTGTTTCAATTAATACTCAGTAAATTTAAGTAAATATCAATTTATATTTATATGATCTGAGCATAGTATCTTCAGAGGGGGATGTTTTATATGTTTATGGATTCATTATAGCAGACTCATGGGACGAGGTGGTGAAACATGATCTTCGAACTTTGAACCTCACAGAGGCAATGACCAGTGACTGAGACCTTTGATGATATGCTGTGCTTCAGAAGACCCGTATAGCCAAGTGCACAAAAAATCAACCTTTGAATGTTGGGCCTCACAGAGGCAAAGTGACTGAGTTCCTTTTGAGCGTTGGGTCTCATGGTAGCAAAGTGGCTGAGTTTCTTTCAAGTGTTGGGCCTCACGGAGACAATGACCAAGACCTTTGGCACTATGCCGTGCTTGATAAGTAGACCCAATAAGCCGAGCAAAATCACAGTCGTGGCAGATACCTGTGTCACACAAATGGCACATAAAAGCATCCCGGTGTCACACAGATGGCACCCCTGCCAGTGGCATGTAAAAGCACCCATTACACTCTCAGAGTGGCTGGCATTTGGAAGGGCATCTAGTTGTAGAAAACCATACCAAATCAGACTGGAATTTGGTGCAGCCTTCCAGCATGTCAGCCCAGTCAAACTGTTCAACCCATGCCAGCATGGACAATGGACGTTAAATGATGATGATGCTAACATATATACATACATACAAACCTACATTACATTCATAATATTGTGTATAAACACACACACGCATACATATGCACGTGGGGGTGGGGCTGACAGTGAATTTCGTTTAATTTTTTTTCACTTAGTTCATCTCCTCCTCCTTTTTACGTCTCCCTCTCTCTCTCTTTCTCTTTTACTGTCTCTCTCTTTATCCCTCTCTGCTTCTCTCTCTCTCTCTCTCCATCCCCTCTCTCTCTTACACTTTATAATATTTCTATCTCCTGCTTAACATTTCCCTCTCTAATTAACCAAATATGGCTTCCATAGTTGAAAAAAAAAATTTTTTGAAAAACCTTAACCTTAACATGTAACCCCCAACCCTGCCCCCAGCCCTATTCTCTCTATCTTTTCACTTCATGAAGAGGATGGGTTTACTAGATAAACTTAATGACCTATCAGAGGTGGTGGCAGTGCTGATAGTTGAGATGGTGGTGGTGGCAGGTATTAACAGGGGTAATATCTTGGGTTAAGATCATGTGATAATGTTTACCTTAGCCTAGAACCCACCCACCTCCC
>NC_068988.1:29817838-29823152 GCF_001194135.2 Octopus bimaculoides
ACACACACCTACCTTCTACACCACACACCCAATGCCAAAAGTTCCAATTCCATCGCTTCTGTTTCTGTTCAAAGCCTACATTAACAAAATGGTTTGGCTGCACTTTTGATGAGGAACTATACTCTCCCTCCATTCCTTTCTTTCTCTCTTTCATTTCTCTTCCCCTCTCTCTTTTTCTCACTCTCTCACTCTCTCTCATTTCTCCTCCTCTCTCTTTCTCTTTCTTGTACTCTTTCTCTCTCTCTCTCTCTCTCTCTCTCTCTTTTTCTCTTTCTCTCTCATTCCCACTCTTCTCTCTTTTTCTCTTTCTCACACTCCCACTCTCTCTCTCTCTCTCATTCCCTCCTCTCTTTCTCTCTTTTTGTTTCTCTCTTTCTCACTGTCTCAGTTTCTGTCTCCCTGTCTCTACCCGTGTTTTTCTCTCTCACTCTCTCTATCTCTCTCTCTTTCTGTCTGTCTGTCTCCCTTTCTCTCTCTCTCTCTCTCTCTCTCTCTCTTTCTCTCTCTCTTTCTGTCTGTCTGTCTCCCTTTCTCTATCTCTCTCTTTCTGTCTGTCTGTCTCCATTTCTCTCTCTCCCCCCCCCTCACCTTTCCATTCTTCTTCCCCTCCAATCTCCAAAATCTCCAGTAAAGACGTCCACATCATTTCCAGTCGATAATCAATCATCTTTAAGCTTTAATCTCCTTACATCACTCAACTTAATACCAACTCACAGCTATTGTCTTAGAATTAGGAAACAGCATAACTCTCCCCCCTCCCCCCTCTCTCTCCCTAATACTCTGATGGGCGATTCCTTTCAGTTAATCGTTTAATATTTGCTAGGATTAAATCTGTTTGGAAATCCTGCAGCAGAACTTATACAATCTCTTGAGCTGTTTCGGGAATTTAAAAATAACAACAAAACAGAATAAGAGAAATAAATGGTAATTTAACATTGGAATAGCATGTGCTTGCGTGGGTGTGTGTGTGTGTGTGTGTTCACAAAGAATACACACACTTATATGGTACCATATGCATACACAGAGAGACATACATGCACTTTTCAGAGGTTACTGTGTGCATTTTTATTATGGCACCAGCATATATATGTGTGTGTGTGTGTGGCCATCTGAATGTGGCCATTACCAGTACCCACCTGACTGGCACCTGTGTCTGTGGAACGTAAAAAGCAATATCCAAATGTGATCGATGCCAGGCCCGCCTGACTGGCTCCTGTGCTGGTGGTATATAAAAAGCACCATCCAAATGTGGCCGATACCAGTACCCCCGACTGGCTCCTGTGCTGGTGGCATGTAAAAAGCATTATCTGAATGCGATTGTTGCCAGTAACCCCTGACTGGCTCCTGTGCCGGTGGCACGTAAAAAAAACAATAACTACACTCTCGCAGTAGTTGGCGTTAGGAAGAACATCCAGCTGTAGAAACTTTGCCAGATCAGGTTGGAGCCTGGTGCAGCCGCTGGCTCTCCAGGCCTCAGTCAAACCATCCAACCCATGCCAGCATGGAAAACAGATGTTAAATGACGATGATGATAATGATATAGTCAATTCAAAAGACAAAGAAGAAAACAAAAAGTAAAAAGACAAACAAACATGAGGATGTAGCACAAACAATGTATTAATAAGACACTCGGTGAAGGAAGGGAGTAGTTGTTTAGACCGACTCCAGTTCACAACTGGTACTTAATTCATAAACCCTGAAAGGATGAAAGGCAAAGTCGACCTCGGCAGAATTTGAACTCAGAACGTAAAGACTGACGAAATACCGCTAAGCATTTCGCCCGATGTGCTAACGATTCTGCCAGCTCGCTGCCTTTTGTTGTTGCAGATATTGCTGCTGGTGTTGAAAGCATAGCTCAGCAGTTAGGGTATTCATCTCATGATCATAAGGTTGTGAGTTCAATTCCTGGTGGCACATTGTGCCCTTCAGCAAGACACTTTATTTCACATTACTGCAGCTCACTCAGCTGGCAAAAATGAGTCGTACCTGTAATTCAAAAGGCCAACCATGTCACATTCTGTGTCACACTGAAGCTCCCTTAGAATTATGTTAAGGATATGCATGTCTATGGAGCGCTCAGCCACTTGCATGCTAATTCCATGAGCAGGTTGTTCGGATCAATTGGAACCAATTGATCTGATCAAGTGGAACTCTCATCATCATAACTGACAGAATGCCAGTTTTTTGGGGGTTTTTTTCCCTTGCTGTTGTTATTGATGTTGTTGTCGTTGCCATGGTGTTGATTCATAATTTTTTTCTATTTTTAGGTAATATTGCCCTCCACATATTTCTTCCACACATTCGTGAATTGTATGACCTCGAGACCTTATGGGCTGTCGGAGCTGAACACGACGACCTCTGCAAAGAGGCTGAAGAGAAATACATCATATCAAACGCAAGCTTGCTCTCTCTGAGAGGTTCAAACACCAAAGAGAAGCAGACGTCTGCCCAAACCACTCAGTCGTAATAACTGAAGGAAGCACACAGACACACACACACACACACACACACACACACACGCATACGGGCACACCTATGTATACACATATATAAACATACACTCTCAAAAATATTGTTGGTTTTCCCAAACTTTGTAGAACCCCCAAGAATGAAGGTGTCCGTTGTCTCTTTCTATTTATTATTTCTTCTGAAAGAAAAATAAATTTATTTTACTCATTTACTAATTGTTTTGCTTATTATTTGTAGGATTGTGATCGATCCCCCCACACACACACGCACGAAGTTTGCTATCTGACCGCATGGTTTTGGTTTAATTCCGCTCTGTGCCATTTTGGGCAAGTGACTTCTGTTGTAGCTTTCAGACAACCAAAGCCTTGTGAATAGATTTTTGTAGAAGGAAACTGAAAGAGACCCATTGTGTGTGAGTCCATGCATGTATGTATGTATGTATGTATGTCAGTCAGTGTTCTGTTTTATTTCAAGATTTCTTGCCAATAGAGAAAGAACTGGTTTCCAACTTAGATTCAAGGCTCCTTCATTGGAATTTCAACATCAACAACAGGGTATGTTTGTATGTATGTATGTATGTGCATATTTGTATGTTTTGTCTTATGTATGAATTCTCATGCATATAGTTGCATATCTAGACATGCTCATATATATTTAAATGATAAACTTCTGGAAAGTTTAACAGATTTTTACCATTCCAGTGTTGGATTGGATCTGTAGTCTTTGACTTAGCTTTCTCCTTTCTGGTTTTCAGAAGCTTAGTGTATATATGTATGTGAGTGTCACCATCATACAAGCAGTGTCCTTCATTTACAATCATCTGAGGGAACATGTTTGGCCCTGGAGAAGCGTTCGCAAGAAACTAGTGAGGGTTATTGACAGGAAAGGCGTCTGGCTATAGAAAGTCCACTTCAACAAATTCTGTCTGATCTATACCAGAAGAGAAAAGTTGGCAATAAATGATGATGAGAATCATTATGTGTGTGTGTGTTTTGTTATATGTAAATACCTTGTGGGTGTAATTTGGTCTCAGTGAACTGTGGAAGCTTGTTCTATATACTCTATTAACTCGTGTATAATTTTATGCTTTTTGCACAATATTGTAAGAGAAAAATAAAACAGGAATGCAGCTTATATATGAAGCTAACGAACCTTGTGCAAGGAATTTGATCATTATCGCAACCAGCTGTTATTATAAATGCCCAACTATGTGAGGGAATCGCTCAGATGGGGACAGCGATTGTGAATAAGTTACTGTCATTTTCAAAGTATGGAAACTAAACCAGGAAAAGTTATTTCTTCTGAACCAAGTGTTTGGGAAGAAACAGTAGAACAGTGTCTGTCAGTGAGAGAGTTAGAGTTGCAATGAAGCTGTGTTAGTGACCAGGTCATTGTATACAACATCAAAGGAGGAGAGAAAGAAAGAAGAGAGAATGTGTGAAACACAACCAAATATCTCAGTCAAGTAACCAGTTACGAGCAGCCAACAAGAATGGCTGATCTCAAGAGAAAAAAACGCAAACAGTCCTTGAACATCTCTCTGTCTGTCTCTCTATGTATATATGTATGTGTGTGTGTGTGTATGTATGTATGCTTGCATGTATGCATGCATGCATGTTTAAATAATAAGGGTAAAAAATTGAATGTTAATTTGATTAATATCAATTTAAAACCAGTGGCCTAGCATATTGAAAAAATCTGAAGATTCAGAAAAATTATATTACATACATATAAGACGGATGACCACTAAGTGGACATCCAGTATGCTAGATGTAGATCCCCCCATATGGTCTGACCACTAAGAAAATCTTTTCTTAGTGGTCAGACCATATGGTCAGCCATGATGTTCTTGTTTCACTTCAGCTCAGTCTGTGACCCAAGTTAATTATTGTATCTGATAGCTGTTAAGATGCCATCAAATACAGTAATCATCTCAAAAAATCAACCTGGATCCTTTATGTGAAGTTGGGCCTTCCATAAGCTAATTTTGTCCCTAATCGCTCACTATTTTCTGAATGTAGCACAGGTGTGGCTGTATGGTAAGAAGCTTGCTTCGCAACCACATGGTTCTGGGTTCAGTTCCATGACATGGCATCTTGAGCAAGTGTCTTCTACTATAGCTTTGAGCCAACCAAATCCTTATGAGTGGATTTGGTAGACGGAAACTGAAAGAAGCCTATCATATGTGTGTCTGTGCTTCTCTCTTGCCACTGTAACTTAGCAGTTCAGCAAAAGAGATCAGTAAAAGAGAATAAGTATCAGATTTTTAAAAAAACATAAGTACTGTGGTCAGTTCATTCAACCAAAAATTCTTCAAGGTGGTGCCCCAGTATGGCCACAGTCTAATGCCTGAAACAAGTAAAAGCTAAAAGCTAAAAACTGCGCTACTGAAATTATTGTGCCTCTTGTGCCATCATATTATACCCCCTAGCCGTCACTCTTGTTTCACACCTGAGTCTCATTGTTGTGTAGTGTCATCATACTCTTTATTATACAAAGAAAGAGAGAGATGGGGGTAGGTGGTAAGGGGTGGACATAAAGACACCTTGTGGCTGACAGGTGTAAGCTTTCTTAATGTCTAACCTAGTTTCTGCTGCTGCAACTATTTTCTCACTACAATCATCTCTGTTAGCAATTACGCGGTCCCACCTAAGTTACTGTTACTATCTGTCTACTACTACTACTACTACTGTTGCTGCTGCCACGCCACCACCACCTCCACCACATCGCTACCACCGCCGCTACCACCACCACCACCACCACCACTACTACTACTGGTGCTTCTGCCACCAACACCAGCGATCAAGCAGACAAACATAAACACACACACACACACACACACACA
>NC_068988.1:29823821-29826688 GCF_001194135.2 Octopus bimaculoides
ACTGACCAAAGCCCTGTGAGTGGATATATATATATATATATATATAGGTGCAGGAGTGGCTGTGTGATAAGAGCCTTTTAGATCTGATGTAGTGATTTTCTTTTGCTTTTTCTGACAAATTGACCTTTCCACATCATATAAGACTTATATCTGATGTCTTTGTGGACAACATTTCTGACTGTTCCTTCTGACACATGGAGATCTTGTGCAATTGACCTCATGGACTTTCTGGGATTGTGATCAATGGTCTGTTGAACTTGCTGGATAAATTCAGGTGTTCTGATGATTTCAGAGCATTTAGAATGCTTTTTATGCTTTGATACCGGTGATATGTTTCCATCTTCAATCTCTAACTCTTTACGAACTTTGAAGACAAAAGATCTGGCAACTTTTAAAAATCGAGATATTTCTAAATCGCTATGCTCAGCCTTTTATAACCACAACAGCATACCTTTTCATTTCTTGAATAAACGGAGGGTCTACCATTACTATTTTCTGAAACAAAGATTATAAAGAGTTAGCAAAATATGCAGCAATGACCCAAAAAAGATATGTCCTCAAATACCTTATGCATACTGAATATACACATACAATGGGCTTCTTTCACTTTCCACCTACCAAATCCATTCACAAGGATTTGGTTGGCCCAAGGCTATATTAAAAGACACTTACTCAAGGTGCCATGCAGTGGGACTGAACCCGGAACTATGTGGTTTGGAAGCAAGCTTCTTACCATATACATATGATGGGCTTATAGCCCTGCCTATGCCTATAATTTAATAAGTAGAATATAAACACCCAAACTATGTTTTTTATTCTCACTGCACATTTATTTCAAGTTATTTCTTTAATGCCATTTAATGCATTAAATATGTTAAAACTAATTTACCCATCTTTATTAATAAACAACAATTTTGATTTATGATAATGCAGCTTTGTTCTGTGACTCACTCCTTATTGTCTACTTTGGTCTGGTGCCAGTTGTTTCAAATTCACTTTCAAGAAGAAGAATAAAGGTAAGCACCGAAGAAGCTTACTTCTGTGCAAATTCCTTTTAGTCCCATAAACTCAGTCACAACCTCGCCCAAACCTGTTCCTCACACCCATTCCGATTGCTAATTTGTGTCAGATGTTTCATTTAATGTTAGATATAATTATGGTAATTCTAAGGCAGTGAGCTGGCAGAACCATTAGCATACTGGGCAAATTGCTTAACAGCATTCCATTTGTCTTTGCATTCTGAGTTCAAATTCTGCCAAGGTCGACTTTATCATTCATCCTTTCAAGGTTGATAAATAGGAATCAGTTGAGCACTAGGGTTGACGTAATCAACTCCTGCACCCCCAAATTGCTGGTCTTGTGCCAAATTTTAAAACCATTATTATCATTAGAGCAGTGAGCTAGCAGATTCGTTAGCGTGCTGGGTGAAATGCTTAGCGGTATTTCACCTGTTGTCACATACTGGGTTCAAATTCCACCCAGGTCCACTTTGCCTTTCATCCTTTCAGGACCAATAAAATAAGTGTCAGTTGATTTACTGGGGTTGATATGTTCAACTAAACCCTTCAAGGTGGTGCCCCAGCATGGCCACAGTCCACTGACTGAAACTAGTAAAAGATATAAGATAAAAACTGACAAAACTGAAACAACAATATCTTATGTACAAACATAAATATATTTACAATGGACGAGATCTGCATTTGCTGTATCCCTTTTTATACAGAATTCCTCAGGTACACTCAGTGATCCTATTGGAAGGGGGGTGGTACTAGAGGACACCTCTGCTCCACATTGGGGGTCGATTTGTTCAACTAAAGGCAGTGCTCCAGCATGGCCGCAGTCAAATGACTGAAACAAATAAAAGAATATATATACTCTCTTTTACTCTTTACTCTTTTACTTGTTTCAGTCATTTGACTGCGGCCATGCTGGAGCACCGCCTTTAGTTGAGCAAATCGACCCCAGGATTTATTCTTTGTAAGCCTAGTAATTATTCTATCAGTCTCTTTTGCCGAACTGCTAAGATACGGGGACGTAAACACACCACCATCGGTTGTCAAGCAATGGTGGGGGGACGAACACAGACATGCAAACATGCATACATATATATTTATATACATATATACGACGGGCTTCTTTCAGTTTCCGTCTACCAAATCCACTCACAAGGCTTTGATCGGCCCGAGGCTATAGTAGAAGACACTTGACCAAGGTGCCATGCAGTGGGACTGAACCCAGAACCATGTGGTTGGTAAGCAAGCTACTTACCACACAGCCACTCCTGCGCCTATAAAATTTTGAATTGAATTCACGGACCCCCAGTACTACCATTGCAGACCACCAGGGGTCTGCAGACTACCAAGGGTCTGTGGTCCCCAGGTTATATAAGCACCACAATATCTTCTTTGAGGGTATAGTTGTTGTTGTAGTTGTAGTTGTCGGTGGTGGTGGTGGTGTTAGCGTTGAATCTCTCCCTTATGTTGCCAGGTTGACATTTATAAATAATGAGGTCGTTAAAGTTGTCTGCTGCACATTTTTGGTACACATGGCAGCACACAAAAGTAAAATAAATAAAAAAAAATTTTAAAAATACAGAAGAGAGAGAAATATAGATGTTAAATTAGGATGATGATGATGATGATGATGATGATAGTGGTGGTGGAAGTGGAGATAGTGATGGTGGTGAAGGTGGTAGTGGTGGCGGAGATTGTGGTGGTAGTGATGGTGTGGGTGGTAGATGTGGTGGTAGTGGTGGTAATGGATGTGCAGGTAGTGATGGTGGTAGTGGTGATGCTGCTGGTGCTAGCAATGGCGGTGGGGATAGTGGTGGTGTTAGTACTAGTAGTAGTAGCTCGGTGGTAGTGGTA
>NC_068988.1:29827845-29839250 GCF_001194135.2 Octopus bimaculoides
AGAGAGAGAGAGAGAGAGAGAGAGAGAGAGAGAGAGAGGAAGAAGAAGAAGAAGAAGAAGAAGAAGAAGAAGGGAGAAAGAGGGAGAGAAATTAATGTAGAGGGAGGAAAAGAAAGAGAGAGAGAGTGTGTGTGTACGTGTGTGTGTGAGTTTGAATAAGTTTTGGTCAGTATAGTTGACATAATCTTTTCTACTCTAGGCACAAGGTCCGGAATTTTGGGGGAGGGGGCCAGTCGATTAGATTGACCTCAGTACGCGACTGGTACTTAATTTATCGAACCCGAAAGGATGAAAGGCAAAGTCGACCTCGGCGGAATTTGAACTCAGAACGTAAAGACTGACGAAATACCGCTAAGCATTTCGCCCGGCGTGCTAACGTTTCTGCAAGCTCACTGCCTAATGTGTACGAATATTGACGTATGTATGTGGGTGTATGAGGGTATCCTACATGTGTGTAGGTGTGTATGTGTGTGTAGTACTTTCTTTAAGCAGTTTTGTAAATGATTTATTATAAAACATCAACAAACAGGCAAAACAGAAATTAGAATGACACAAGAGAGGGAAAGATAGTATCGAAACCATTCTCCCCAGCTTCACAGACTCTCTCTCAAGTAATTCGGTCACGAGTTTCACACCAACAGGAAAAACTGGTCTGTAACAGCATTCTTTAACTTAATAAGAGAAGGAACTTTACATTGTTAAATATGGTTAACCTTTACTCTTCTCGTCAAAGACTTAAAAACACACGCACAAACGTCACCTCTCGCTTTCACTCTCCTACAAATATATATTCTATTATCTTATTTTCGGCTTTAGCCAGAGGCTATGACCATGCTGGGGCACCGCTACTAGCATTCATACTTGCTTATTTTAGACTCATTTCCCACCCCAGTCTCTGGAATGGATCCTGGTGAAGTTGTAAGCTGGACAAAGCAGAATTTTGAGTTTCTTGTTGTGACGTGGTTTCATCTGGTTTATCAGATTCATAATTTTGTGGGGTTTTTTTGTTCTTTTACTGGTTCTAGTCATTGGAAAGCAGCCATCATGAAGCACCATCCTGTTTCATTGTAGATTCAGCGAATGATAGGCTTTGTACAAGGAGAGAGAGGGGAGAGAGAGGAAAGTGAGAGACAGACAGACAGACAGAGTGTGTGTGTGTATGTATGGGAAGAGAGAGCAAGAGTCTTTTATATCCAATATCTTTAGAATATCGTAGATTTTCGACCGTTCTGTTAATACTGTGATCTTTCAGTTCCGTGACAATATTCTACAACAGTATTATTATAGCAATTCATATTGACTGGCTTCTAAACGAAAGTCCTCGCCATAAAAGTGGAGTGATTGTGAGCAAATCTGACTTTGATCTCATGATACAGCTCTCAGTTTCTGGAAGAAAGACACCCAGGGCTCTGAAGGCAATGCCAGAAGCAGTTGAGAAAAGTTCCAAGTGGATTTGTCCAAAGAGGAATGGAAATGCATTTCAGAAGGCATTAATTTACCCAACAGTCAACTGGTATCTTAGATTGAACTGGTGAAACTGGTATTCCGTCAGTTACGATGACAAAGGATCCAATTGATCCGATCAGCGGAACAACCTCCTCGTGAAAGTAAGGTGCAAGTAGCTGAGTACTCCACAGACACGCGTACCCTTAAAGTAGTTCTCAGAGAGATTCATAGTGACACAGAATATGACAAGGCCGGCGCTTTGGATTACAGTTACAACTCATTTTTGTTAGCTGAGTGGACTGGAACATCGTGAAATAAAGTGACTTGGTCAAGGACACAGCACGCTGTTGGGAATCGAACTCTCGATCTTACGATCGTAAGCCGAATACCCTACACAGGCAATCTGGTGATGATCTTAGATTGATCTTCCTTCCGTTTCTTTTTTTTTGTCGATTCATTGAGCTGGCAACGCTGACATACAATCGGACGATACAGCAACCAGACGACAACTTCCAGTCTAAGTTCAAATAAACCAGTTTGGAATGATTCCAAGAAATGGAATTCCATAAGAACAAATAGGAAATTGGATGAAATATTTTGTAATTTTTGTCTGATATTATCTTCAAAGATTTATCAGATTAGAAAGCGTTGGCGTTGTTATGAAATGTCTTTCAGTTGGAGATACGGGAACTGGTTTCGACTGATCACCAATATAACTGATTCGACTAATCACTAAGATTTGATAGGCGGTGGCTGGATTGGCAGACTTGATAGATTGTCAGGTGAAATATCTGCGACATTTAGTTACTGTGCTTTGATAACGAAACCTGCCGAGGTTAACATTGAATTTCATCCTACCGAGATCGATAAAATAAAGTACTTCTAGCTTTGTTTATCACGGGTGTTTGGTGCACACTCCACAGAAAAACCATCGTGTTAAGTGAATCATTGATAAATGAATAATAGAAGGAATGGGAAAAGAGGTTTCGTTCGGAGACTCCAAGATGTCTCCCTAACACCTCCAAACAGTTTTTAAACGCTCATAATGAGGCGTTCCTTCAGTATGTCTAGAGTGTCAGTGCGAGGAGACGACGTCATCCGTCCTCTTATTTTCAGCCTAGCCTCTTTATCTATTTCATGAGGGGAAATTGTGTGCACCGTTATCGAAAGATTGCCCATAGTAATACCATTCCATGGTTGGAAAAATGAGTAAAGTTTAATGACATATGATTCGTAAACAACCACAGACAGAAAGACAGACAGAAAAATAGATAGATAAATAGATAGATATATAGATAGATAGATAGATAGATAGATAGATAGATAGATAGATAGATAGATAGATAGATAGATAGATAGACGGGCAGACAAACAGACAGACAGAAAGACAGGCACATAGACGAGTAAATAGATTGAGTTACAAATTGATAGACAGACAGATAAACAGATAGACAGACAGGCAGGCAGGTAGGTAGACAGATAGACAGACAGATAGATAGATAGATAGATAGATAGATAGATAGATAGATAGATAGATAGATAGATAGATAGATAGATAGACAGACAGAAAGACGAGTCACTAGACTGCCAGATAGACAGTCAGAAAAAAGACAAAATGACAGACGAACAGACAACAAAAAGAAACAGTTTGACAGATAGACAGGTAGATTGACAGAGAAATAGATAGATAGGTAGATAGATAGACAGACGGGCAAACAGATTGACAGATAGATAGAGAAAGAGAGAGAGTGGGGGGGAGAGAGAGAGAGAAAGAAAGAAAGAGAGAGAGAAAGAAAGAAAGGGAGAGATGTGTAAAGGTTTATTTTCATGACGCAACTATCAGTTTACGTAATGGAGAAGTGTGTGGCATAAAAAATCTTGGCGTTACTAACGTATAAAGTTCCTCCAACTTGCAAAAAATATTCTCACATGTACGCATACTTGCACTCAGGCTCACACAGGTACGTCTTATATAAAGATAAAACGCTGGCTATATTGCATTCATGTAATACATCTGAGTGAAAAAAAAATTTAGATCCTCACAAACGGTTTCAATACAATTTTAAAAGGAAAAATTTGGAAGAATTAGATGGAAATTCTCCGGTATTATTTTTTTGTGGTAAGAAGCTTGCTTCCCAACCACATGGCTCCGGGTTCAGTCCCACAGCGTGACACCTTGGGCAAGTGTCTTCTACTATAGCCTCCGGTTGACCAAAGCCTTGTGAGTGGATTTGCTAGACGGAAAACTGAAAGAATCCCGTCGTGTATATATATATATATATATATATATATAGGTATATGTTTGTCCCCCCAACATCGCTTGACGACCGATGTTGGTGTGTTTACGTCCCCGTAACTTAGCGGTTCGGCAAAAGCGACCGATAGAATAAGTACTAGGCTTACAAAGAATAAGTCCTGGGGTCGATTTGTTCGACTAAAGGTGGTGCTCCAGCATGGCCGCAGTTAAATGACTGAGACAAATAAAAGAAAAATGCTAATGTTGATTAAAAAACTTGCCAGTTGCTATCTTGGGATCATTGTTGACCATTTAAATTAACGTCCGCTTGACAACCGGCGTTGGTGTGTTTACATTCCCGAACTTCGTAGTTCGATCAATAGATTAAGTACTAGGCTAAAAAAAAAGTACTGGATTCGATTCATTCGGATGAAAAGTTTTCAAGGCGGTGCCCCAGCATGGCCGCAGTCTAAAGACTACAACAAATAAAGGATGAAAAATTTAAAGTAGTGTTCAGTGTGGGCGGTGACTGTCCGTAAAATATTGGAATGGTGTCCATAATTTTTGCAAAAATATATAAGGGTCCAGCGATAAGTTTGGAAACCACTGCAATAAGGAATTTTTTAAACAAGGATTTGGCGTTTATTTTTGGTAGAAGCCAACATATCTGATGTAGTGTTGTTGAATCACAATAATATACAGTAATCCCTCGACTATCGCGAGTGTTACATTTCAACCATCCACGCGATAGGTGAAAATCCGCGAAGTAGAAACAGTACTGTACTGTATATTTATTTTTATTATTTTTATAATTTGTATATATTTATTTTATTATAAATGCAAAACAACACCACGGTGGAATCGATGTAAGCTCAAATAATAAACCGCGATGGGTGAACCGCGATAGGCGAACCGCGATATGGCTAGGGATTACTGTACTGTTATTAGGTTAAACAAATCTTGGGATAGTGTTGTTTAACCCTAGGTCAATCTTTATCTAAAAGACCTATGATCGAAGGTGTTCCAGCCGTGATCATTCAAGCCTTGTTTTTATTTTCTAGACATAGTACTTCTAGGACTACATTATCCAGTGTGACCTACGTTTTCATAAAAAAAACTAGGGCGTGATTTAAAGGAGATATGTAGATTTGACTGCTATTATTCATAGCAGGTCTAGCGACCATTTAAAGGCTTCCATTTTCAGAACAACGTGGGTGGATTGGACAATTTTCTACATTGTTAACTGATTAAATGAGAAAGAGATGAGGTAGGGAGGGAGGGAGACAGAGAATGATGTATCTGTGAGATGCTGATCGTCTGTGATGAAGCCAGCTCAACAACAATGGTCTTTTGTAATAGTTGAGGCCAGTTTGTACGTAAGCAATGGGAGCGAACAGGCGACGGAGATGCTTAGACAAGTGAGAGAATTGATAACTGTGTGGCCTCGAAAAGAACGCGAGGGGGGGGCACTCTGTGCGTGAGTGCATGCATTTGTTTGTAGGAGTATGAGAGAGTGTGTGTGTGTGTGTGTGTGTGTGCATGCAAGTAAGAGTATGTATCTGAGTATGCGTGCGTGTGCATGTGTGTATGCAAACAACCACATATGTACACATATGAGCGCCTATGAATACGCACAGACGTACATTATACATACACATACATACATACATATATACATACATACATACATACATACATACATACATGCGCGCGCGCACACACACACACAAGGCGTAATGCATTGTGTTGTTGGATGTAGTTCCAGTCCATTCGGCTGTACATGGGTAACCCGGCAAAAGACTCGCATCCCATTCAGAGGGAACGCTGGCCTTCTCGTCTAGCCAGCAGAGTGGCATCATTCGAAAGCTAAACCGATGCGAAGTGCATTATGACCAGGAATGTATAACTATTGTCCTTGGCAATGTTGACGACTCTTCAGAGATGGTGACCGGAAGAGCATAGACTTTTTTATCTTTTATATACCGGAGGTATATTTAGACCCTGCTAAGTTCGATGGTAAAAAGAACCGGATTGAAACATTGCGCAAATTTATAACATTTTCCGGGAAGAAAAGAAAAGTTACTTCTCGTAAATTGATGGCGACCGTTGTTGAATTATGTCAGTTGTTAGTATATGTATATATATGTCGTTTTCTAGTCCCAAAATGAGGACTACGACGCTACCAAAGCGTATTTTCGCTCATGGCGGCAGCATCTGAATATTTCATTTATTGAGTTTAGGAAAGCATCGGAATCGCGTAATCATTTTTAGAATGATTTTTCATTCCGCCAGCATTGTCGTCTCTACTTTTGGAAGACAGGGTTTACCTCGGTTGGATTTGAATTTTGGACATAAAATGCTAGAACAAATATAGCAAAGCATTTTGGGTGGTACTCTTACGATTATGTCAGGAGTTTATCTTGGATTTCATTGTTTCAAACTTAAACCCCCAAAGTAGCAGTTATGAGGAAAGGGGTTAGTCGATAACATCAACCCTAGTATTTGACAGGAATTTTATATAATCAACGCCAAAAGGATGAAAGACAGAGTTGACTTCAGCGAGATTTGAACTTAGAAAGTAAAGAGTCGGAAAAAAAGTTACAGGCCTCTCCCCGCCATCCACGCTCTAACGATTACGCCAGGCATTTTACTTCGAATCAACAACAATAATAATGCTTCCAACTTAAGCACAAGTCTCATTATTTGTCCGGGACTTTATTTAGTAGCGTAGCTAGAGTTGCAGGTGAGGGAGCGATCTGCCGGGGCAATGCTTTTGAGGGGTTAACACATTTAGGCCTGCTGTATAAACTAAGAGATCCAGGGAGAGGCAGACAATGCTAGTACTGCCCCGGGAGATACACACATTCTAGCTAAGACACTGTCTATATTTTGTCGCCCTCTAAAACCGAAGGCCAATTGTAGCCTTGGCAGGATTTGAACTCAAATACTGCAAGGCTCTAACGATTCTGTTATTCCACAGCTTTCAAAACACAAGGCCAGGAATTTGATGAGAAAGAACAGTCGATTATATCTGATTATGTTAAACGAAGAAGTAAAGATGGCAGATAAAGTTCATTCTTCTGCGTAATTTATTTGACGGAAAACAATTCACCGCGTTGCGCTTGTTTTTCTTCCAATTCTTTTTACCTTGATTCCTCTGTTACTCCTTCTCTGGCATGTTATCTATCTGATCTCATCTATCCATTCGCCTAATTAATTAACGAACTAACTAACCGGCTAACCAATCAGCTAACTAACTGAACTGTACGTAAATGCAACAGAAAGCATGTAGTTAATGAAGCTATAAATGACAGGAACGAAGTTTTGGAGGAAAGCAAAATAGTAAAAAAAAAAAAGAAAATGGTCAATTAATAAATGATGTTATCAGTGTAACTCATTAGTACTCAAGGAAACTAGAAATGGTCCGCGCCAAAAAGAATTAATTAAAGTAAAATTAAGCTATGTCGATGCGCAATGATAACAACAACAACAACAATAATAATAATAATAATAATAATAATAATAATAATAATATAATAATAATAATAATAATAATAATAATAATAACAATAATAACTGCAGCACACGACCAAAGCCTTCCCACCAGAAATTACCAAAAACATATAATGAAAAGAAACATAACAAGTAACTGCAGAATATGTGGAGATGGACAAGAAACAATAAATTATGTTATCTCTGGCTGCCCAGTACTGGCGAAGAAGGAATATATTCACAGACACGACAGAGTTGGGACCTACATACACTGGAAGCTATGCCAACACTATGGAATAACAACAGAAAAAAGATGGTATAGGCATACGCCAGCAAAGACTTATCAAATATATTCGTCAATTTACTGTTCCCCTTCGATAATTATGGATGTTTTGATATTTCTGGTTATCACTAACCTATTTGGTCCTAACATGGTAGCCTAACAAAAGAAAATGACGCGGCTAGGATACTCAACCAAGCGTTGCCACAAACCAGATTTTCGCGACATGCTTAAAAAGTAGCTAAGGCGAAACCAGAACGTTTAAAAGTGTTACACGATTACAACGGCGAATACAATGAAAGATGATGAATAATATCGTTATTTTGTCGATCGTATGTTACAAAAATAAAACTGGAAAGGCGTATGAATGAAAAAAATCTTCGTCAATTCAGCCCCCTGGAAACCAGTATTACTTACATTGCTTCATTGTCTTGTGATACAAACTAATGATATATTTTTATTATTATATCGTGTCATAAGTTAACGTAAAACATACAATAAAAAGTAATCATTTATAAACCAGAAATGTATATCGGTGAATTTGTATTTTATTGAATTATCTTTTGTACTTTTTGTGTCTTTTGTTTTTTTTTTTTATACGAATGTCAGGCTTTGAATATAAAAGTCCAATGACCCACTTTTAACATCCGTGAATTTATTGACCAAAAAGGAAAGTCCAATCGATCCTTACGAGATAGGTAAGGATCACTTTACGTATTTCTATTTAGGTACGTCTGCCTGAAGAATAAAAAAAAAATAGAGATGGAATGATCACAGTAAGAAAGTCTTTGATCATTAGATCGAAGAAAATAGCAGATCGATGATCTAAGGCAGCAAACGTGTCTTTGCTCTTTGATCTGCTAGTTCAGGGCTGATTGGGAATAAACAATAACAGCAACTACTTTTAGATCGATAACAGAATACACAGTGTATTCATAATGAGTTCACAATAAACAAATCGATTTGATTGACTGAATCCTCCTCATAAATCTTATCATTGAAAGTAAGTTTTAATGTTTCGTCATTTACATTTCTATTCACATCTGGGATGGTCTTTTGGACCCAAATGGACGACCGCCATTTTTATTTTATCGATTCAAGAAGAATGAAAGTCAAAAGGTGATCCTCAGTGAGATTGGAACTCAAAACATAAGAACTATAATTGAATAGCGCAAACATTTTGTTCAACGATTCTAGATACACTTTGCCTGGGTGGTCACGACTACAACATCTTTGTTCACAGGTCTACTTGATCAGAGCAAACCCCAGGCTACAAAAGAATATTGAAGGAGTCACTACACAGTCGTTATACTCGCTAGAAATTGCAGTGAAGTCTCCCCAACATTACAGCCTATCCCCTGGAAAGAGTAGGAGGCAAAGTTACATTTAACTACAGCCGTCGTTTGTTATTGTTTCATTTTATTTTGCTCAAGAAGAACATTCCAATTATGATGCAAACCTGTCGAGCCAGTTTGTTGTAACATTTCTTTAGAATAAAAATTAATGTAAGCCTCGAGAAGAAGGACAGTATCAACATCTAATGTCAATTTTCTTTTTATTCAGTAATAATAAAGCTTTTATTTCATGGCTCACGCTTTTTAAACTCGCATTGGATCATGGGATTTCAAGAGGTTTTATTATTCAAAAGATGTCTTCCTGTAAGACATCGATTCTTCATAGTAACGATGATTGTCAGGACTCTCTCGCTTTGTAAATGCAGAAATTATTCTCACTCGATACATGGAACAAGTCTGTAAGTTTGTAGGCCATGGGCAGAGGAGAGTTGCGATGTTTCGAACTTGCTATAAATAAATAAATACGACAGATATGTGATTGGAATGTCGCAGGAAAGAATTGCGAGATTCTTGAAGCCGAACCAACAAGCAGGAGTCCTAGAGGGAGACCAAGAACGAAATAGTTGAATAATATCCATAGTTTTAGTTGATCACGTTTGGGAATCCAGCAGGAAAGCTTTATGACAGTCTCCTTTATACAGGACCCGATGGAGGAGGTGCTTGAGGTCTCTAGCCCCACGACCCTTCCAAGAACGGTGGACAGCGAAAATGAATGGATGGAAAATAATACGAAAAGGGTTGTTGTTTATCCCCAGGCCAACCCCGATTGAGCAGATCTATGATCAAAAGGTTTCCAGCCATGACTGTCTCGCATTTTCCGGTATCTAGGATTCACATTGTCTACTGCGTCCTTCCATTGTTAAGCAGATACGTTGTGATTTGTTGGTAATTTGGCTGTTATTTCTAGCATCTATAGTGCGCATGTGGAGGTTCATTCGTTGCTTTTATTTTTTTCCCTAGGTCACATCTGACTAAGAAGATCCATGAACACGATAGCACTCCAATCGTGACCATCTCATGTTTTTTGGTATATTCAATGGGCTCAGTACCACATTATACAATGTCTCTAAGACAGTATGGTATAATTTGAGAGAGATTTAGCTGGTATTTCTAGAAAAGCGAAAAATCACACAGAAGCTCCCTTGGCTCATTCAAGCAAAGAAATATGGAGGTAATGAATCGTTGGAATCATTAATTGCTGGAGTAATTTAATTACAACCCTTTATGTCTCAAGATCAAATCCTGCTGAAGTCAGCTTTGATTCTCATTGTTCCGGAGTCGATGAAATAAAGTACAAATTAAGACCTGGAGAATTGCTAATATTGATTTCAAAATTTGACACAAGGCCAGCAATTTCAGGAAGGCCATGAGAGCTGGTAGAATCGTTAGCGTGTTATGCAAAATTCTTTGCGGCATTTCGCCCGTCTTCACATTCTGAGTTCAAATTCCGTCAAAGTCGACTTTACCTTTCATTGTTCCGGGGTTCGATAAAATAAGTACCAGTCGAAAACTGGGGTCGGTGTTATCATCTCATGCCCTCTTCCGCATTTTCCAACCCTGTGTCAAAGTTTGAAACCAATCGATGGCATATCCGGACACTTAAAGTTCATTTCCATAAACGAAACAGATTCGCTTCCGTTGTTGAAGAGTTCGTTTTGAATTCATAATCTTGGTATGTGACTCATTATCACCATCAACCCTTAGAAATCTCTGTCTCCAGTTTTAGGACTCCTAAGGCTGGGTACTCGCTTTCCATGCTGTATAAATGACTGAGATCCCAACCATTCCCCTTGAACAGAATGTCAGTCCATCGCGGTGTCGTTCAACGATCAATTGCTCATGAACACAAATCACCGCCCGCACCCGAATGAAACACCCTAACCACTACGCCACGCGCCTTCACATTAGCGTTAAAATTTAGATTTAAATTTTTATTCACCTGAAGAAAACGTTTTCTATTTTTTAAATGATGTAATTGACTTGTTTATCAATAAAAGACGTGCTCGAAACAGCGGTAGTGAAACTCAACTCATTTCTGTTCTTACGTATTTGATTGCTATTTAGTCTTATAATATTCTGGCATATTCAGAAACTAGTGTCCCTGCCTTGGTTATTATCGACACTGGAAGGTTGAAAGCAAAGTCGACCCTCGATGGGAATTGAACCTGAAATATACTGGTTTGTAAGTAAAAGCCTACAAGTCTTATTCTTTTGATATTTTTGTTTTCTAGTCTGTCATTCCAACATATTCTTTGAAGAACTCAACAACGTGGGAGAAATTTATTAAATCTAATACGAAATCGGTGAAAGAAGGGAAAATACAAGTTTTACAAGTTTTCTAGATTAACATCAATTAATTCAACAACGCATAAACAGGTTTATAAGAAGAAGAAGAAAAATAATAATACTATTAACCCCAAAATACCCGTAAAATACCCGTAAGATACAAACGTATGTGGAATGCAAAACAAAACTATACACTGCAAGTCGACAAGAGAAAGTTAATGAATAAATAAATAAATACATATATAAATTTTGAAAAATACCAGCTATTTAAATTGAGTTAAACCAGTCTTTCTTATATATATATATATAT
>NC_068988.1:29840902-29842018 GCF_001194135.2 Octopus bimaculoides
ACGCAGTAGGATTGAGCCCGGAATCATGTGGTTGGTGGCAAGCTACTTACCACACAGCCACTCCTACGCCCATAGCCACTCCTGATGTATATATATTTGTGTGTGTGTGTGTGTGTGTGTGTGTGTGTGTGATGTTCCTAATCATTTATGCATGGCTGGTTAAATGAAATGAGAATTTCTACATTAGTTTAGATGTACTTTTTAAGTTATTGACAAAGGAAGACGTGTGTCCCAGATATGTCTGTGTGATTGCTCGTCCGCCTGTCGGTCTATCTATCTGACTGTCTGCATGCCTGCCTGCCTGGCTGCCTGTCTACCAGTGTGTCTGTCTATACACACACACACACATACATACGTACATACTTTTTACTTGTGTGTGTGTGTGTGTGTGTGTGTGTGTGTGTTTGACTCTAAATATGAAATCAAGGTGATTATTTTAAAGAAGATAGCAGGCTGGCAGAAACCTTATCACGCCTAACAAAATGGTTTAGACCATTTCTTCCAGTTAGACGATCTGAGTTCAAATTCCAAGTAGGCTGACTTTACCTTTCGTCCTTTCTCGGTTAATAACATAAACACCAGTTGGCCACTGGAGGTCGTTGTAATCACAAAATGCGACTAGGGTGTTAACGCACATGAATGAAAATTCTGTTGCCTCTAAAGACGAGGTCACGGAAATAGCCGAAACTGACGCATCAGTATTAAGAATAGTCGATTGGCACTTTTCGGACGATTATGGTCCCTGTTAACGTATATGTTTTCATTCATGTGAGGTAACTACAGCATTAGAGTGGCTTAGCTCTTATTTCTAGCAATGTAGGTGTTCACCAACGCCCTAATCTCATTTAGTGACATTTGTAATTCTCCTTTTTTGGTGAAACATTACAAATTGGTGTCCGGCATTCGCCATGATAGATCGCTGACCACTACATATTTATATATATTTTTTTCTCCTTGTTTCTCTCCTTATTTCTTTCTGTGTTCCTTTCAGTTGAAGAGTGTAGCTCGAAACGTCAAAGACTTTCTCTATTCCCTAGCGTTAAACTAATACATCCATTTGTTGTTTACACCACCTGTCTTCGTCGTTTTTTTCGTAAATTCTCCCATATATATATA
>NC_068988.1:29843025-29844389 GCF_001194135.2 Octopus bimaculoides
AGAGAAAGAGAGAGAGAGAGAGAGAGAGAGAGAGAGAGAGATAGAGATAGAGAGAGAGAAAGAGGGAGAATGTGCACTGTGTATTAATTTTCTTCCGCCAAGGTTGAAAAATGAGCTTACTAAATTTTACATCTACACCTGTAGGTATAATCTGATGTCCAGGTGTGTATATGCGTGTATGTATGTATGTGTGTATATATGTATGTATGCATGTATGTATGTATGTATGTGCATTTGTATGTGATTGCACGTTTGTGTGTGCGTTCGTATGTTCAATTCTTTTGTATGTGTGTGCATATATGTATGTATGTATTATGTATGTATTATGTATGTATTATGCGTGTATATATGCGTGTTTGTATGCATGTATGTGTGCGTATGAGTGCATGTGTGTGTATGCATGTGTGTGTGTGTGTGTGTATGTGTATTTGTATGTATGTATGAATTTTCTTTGAGTTTACTTTAAGTTCTGGAAAGAGTTCAAGCCGACCGCTAACAAAGCGAAAAGACCCTTTTGAGTTAAGAAGGTCACCGGTGTTTGTAAGTATGTAGTTGAGTCGGTGTTTTGGCTGAACTCTTGATGTATATATATCCAAGTGTGTGAATCCTTTCACATAAGAATCTCAGATGGAGAAATTTTGGAATGTTTTACAAATCATCACTGTGCCACGAACAGATTGGATTTGGATAATCCGCGCCAGTTTCTTTTGCTGTTTTTCCGTGAAACCGAGTATTTCTAGGTTTTAGTTCAGATTTGTTTGTACGTAACTATAGCACCTATGATGATAGGTACAAATGCGAATTCATAGTCAGAGTACAAGAGCTTTAAGTTCCGCATCAATTCGCCATAAATGTTCTCTTTTTCTTGAACTGTTGATTGTCAGCTGACCTCCTCAACAGCGCATGTCCTTTGTTCCCTGTCGCACAGAACAATATCAGGTCTGTTATGTTTGCATCAAATTGATGTTTTTAGTGGAGTTTTTTTTTTATGCGCCCTTTTAAAGCCTAGCCAGGCTAATGGGCCCGGTTTCCCGGTTTCTATGGCGTATGTGTTCCCCACCCCAGCTGGACGGGACCGCCAGTCCATCGCAGCGTTACTCAAGAAACAGGAAGAAAGAGTGAGAGAAAGTTGGGACGAAAGAGTACAACAGGGGTCGCCACCACTCCCTGCCGGAGCCTCGTGGAGCTTTAGGTGTTTTCGCTCAATAAACACACACAAAGCCCGGTCTTGGAATCGAAACCACGATCCTCCGACCGCGAGTCCGCTGCCCTAACCACTAGGCCATTGCGCCTTTTTATTGGAGTGTTCCGTCAATATTCCTTGCTTTTAAAGGTTTGAATACCTTCTGGTTCTAACATACCTT
>NC_068988.1:29844812-29845452 GCF_001194135.2 Octopus bimaculoides
TAACCACTGGGCCATTGCGCCTTTTTATTGGAGTGTTCCGCCAATATTCCTTGCTTTTAAAGGTTTGAATACCTTCTGGTTCTAACATACCTTTGATGTACTCGCTAGAGCAATCCTTCTTATGGATAACATTGTAAATATTTTTTGCAACTGTATCATGTCTCAGGGACAGGTAGTAACTCCGTAGACATTTTGGGGACGCTGCTGATGATGTGGGTGATATCTTCCACTCTGGCATAGCAAAGTTGACATTTTTTATCACAACGTTGAGGTTTGATGGTATCTTTATCCCTCTTGTTTATCAGGTATAGTGGAGGCGCAATGGCCCATTGGTTAGGGCAGTGGACTTGCAATCGTGGGATCGCAGTTTCGATTCCCAGACCGGGCGTTGTGAGTGTTTATTGAGCGAAAACACCTAAAGATCCACGAGGCTCTGGCAGGAGATGGTGGCGACCCCTGCTGTACTCTTCCACTACAACTTTCTCTCACTCTTTCTTCCTGTTTCTGTTGTGCCTGTAATGCAAAGGGCCAGCCTTGTCACACTGTGTCACGCTGAATCTCCCCGAGAACTACGTTAAGGGTACACGTGTTTGTGGAGTGCTCAGCCACTTGCACGTTAATTTCACGAGCCGGCTGTTCC
>NC_068988.1:29845983-29846436 GCF_001194135.2 Octopus bimaculoides
ATGTATGTATGTATGTATGTAAGTATGTATGTATGTATATACATCATCATCATTACTATCACTACCACCGCCACCACCACCACCACCAACTGTCTATCTATCTATCTATCTATCTATCTATCTATCTATCTATCTATCTATCTATTTATTTATCATCTATCTATCTATCTATCTATCTATCTATCTATCTATCTGTGTGTACATACGGGTGTACACATGTATATATATAAATATATATTTATATGTATATCTAGTTTGTGCGTGAATGTTGATGTAGTAACTATTATACAACTTACAAGATTATGAAACAGCTGTAAACAAATGGAATAAACAATTATTCCCTCACCTTCTCTTATCTCTTCTATGTATATATGTGTATATATGTGTCGGTATATACAAGGTACGTGTGTGTGTGTATACATATGCATAGAATTATATATATATATATATATA
>NC_068988.1:29846446-29854870 GCF_001194135.2 Octopus bimaculoides
TATATATATATATATATATGTGTGTGTGTGTGTGTGTGTGTATGTGTGTGTGTGTGTATGCATGTATGCATATATATGTATATCTATCTATCTATATGTGTGTGTGTGTGTGTGCGTGTGTGTGTAAAACCAAAATAAGCAACAGGATATGAAGTATATATATATATATATATGTATATATATAGTATGCTTGTAAGCACGCATATACATGTGTGTACAACTATGTGTTCACGTTGGTGTGTGTGTGTCTGTGTGTGTGTACTTGCGTATGTATACATTCATCGGTGTGTAGGCGTGATTATGTAAACGTTTATATAATCTGAGCGCTTGTGAAAATGTGTATGTGTGTATATGTGTTTGTGTATAACCGTGTGCCTGCGCGCGTGCGTGCGTATCTATCCGTTAGTATCATACATAACTATTTACAAATCCACCAACAGGTCTTAGACAAATGAGTCAATTGTTTAAGTTAAAAAACTGAAGTGTTTGTTTTTGCTTGCCCCATCTGCACACACAGTTGCGTGACCAACAGCATTTGGAACCACCACCACCACTACTACTACTACTACTACTACTACTGCTGCTGCTGCTGCTGCTGCTGCTGCTACTACTACTACTACTACTACTACTACTACTACTACTACTACTTCTACTACCACCACCACCACCAACAACAACACTACTACTACTACTACTACTATGCATATTGTTACTAATGTTGCTGCTGCCACTGCTGTAGCCGTTTAGCCCTTGGTCGGCGCTTTATCTGCAAGACCTATATGTCATCCCATGGCCTTATCCCATCTTTGCCTTTTCGATCCATTTGTGTAACCGAAAGGCCAGAATCCGCTCTATACGTCTATTTTTTAAAGTCACTAGGATGTGATTTGGATGAGACCTTGTTGAGGGTTTTACTTCCAAGTCTAACAGCTTAGTTTCATTATCGTCATCGTTTTCATCGTTTTCATCGTTTTCATCGTTTTCATCGCTTTCATCGTCGTCGTCGTCGTCGTCGTTGTTGCTGTTGCTTCTGTTATTGTCGCCTTTGTAGCTTCGTTTATAGCAGTTGATCCATCATATCACGTTAGCTTTCATCGGACTTCAATTACTATCGTATAGAAACAACGGCCTTTTGCATACTTACACACACACACACACACACACACACACATCTATGTTTCTATGTACGTATATGTATATATATGTATATGTATAATATATGTGTGTGTGTATATATATATGTATATGTTTATATATATTTGTGTATGGATGTATGTATGCACGTATGTGTGTGCATGTATGTACGTATATATATGCACATATATATATATGTATATATACATATATATGTGTGTGTGTGTATATATATATATATATATATATATACACGTGTGTGTGTGTCAGTATAAACACACACACATACTTAAATATACACACGAATATATGGCTTTCCCTTTACATATATTTACACACTTGTGTATGTTTGGTTTTGTTAAACCTTGTTCAACGTGGCTTACCTCACGTCGAGACGGATACAGTCTTGATCGATAAGTAAACTAACACTTATACAATCTCTGTGTTCAATAATGTTACTGTAGTTGCTTTGTTTCTTTTACGTGACCAATGTCGGCAGCAACATTTGGAGCACTGGACGTAAAAGAGGCAGCCATAGATTGAACTGCAAGGTTACAAGGAGTATTGATCATTCTGGCTCTTTCTTTATCAATTGCGACATCTGAGAGACCTATTCTATCTGTGATGAATGTAGGAAGATGAAGATATCACAGATCGATTATTACTTAGCAACAACATTTGATGAAGGAAGGTAAACATCGGGTATCGATTCGCAAATGATTGCAATGATACAATGGAAGGCAGCAGAAGATCTGTATAAATAAGTACCTCTAGACGTGAAGGATATCGAGCTTAACGAGGTATTTGGCTAGAAGAAATACCAGCAAGATCTCCGTCAATCGACATTCTACTGGCTGTTACAGGAAACAAGAGGAGGAAGTTTTCGTTGGGTAATGACGTAGATTTAATTATACTAGCCTGAAAAGAAAATAATGGGATGAATAATGGGATGATCATGACTTCCAATTAGCAAGGCTGACCAGGGTCTAACCAACATATTATTAACAGCGGTAGCAGCAGCAGCAGCAGCAGCAATAACAACAACAACAACAACAACAACAACAACAACAACAACAACAACAGCAACAACAACAGTGACAACATAAAACCGGTTATTGTATAGTTTTCATTATTCTAATGATCTTAAAGATGGCGAGTTGGCAGAATCGTTAGCACACCGGGCAAAATTCTTAACGGTGTTTCGCCCGTCTTTAACCCAGAGAACGATCAGAAACGACTGAATTACAACTGACGCTTCTCATTGTAATTTGAAATTGCTTTCGGTTATACAGTGGCGTAGCCTAGTGGTTAGAGTACTGCACTCATGATCGGAGAATCGTGGTTTCGATTCTCGGCCGGCAGGGTGTGTTGTGTTCTTGAACAAAACACTTCATTTCACGTTCCTCCGTTCAGCTGCAACCTTGTGAAGGATTTGGTGGTCCGTTCAGAGGGGTCAATATTGTGATCTTGGTCGCCTTGGAAACCTGCTAAGCGACCCTATGAGTCCCAGGACTCGAGTCATTAACACCCAATGGTTCATGACTATTCGTTTATGCGTCAATTAACGAAAGATTCACACGGAAAAAAGGAGATTTTCGCCATCGTTCACGTCTCCGTTACTGAGAAAAACTCAAATGCGTCATTTATGAATTTTCGTCCGAATGGATTAATGCCTCTAGTGTTCCCAGGCTTTGACTTGGCACCGATCATCCTTCTTTTATCCCATATTCAAAAGATTCCCGTTACCATGGCATTTTGGCGTGGCAATGCGTACTCGCTAATTTCATGTTTCACTTGTGTCAACATATGTAAGAAAATGTACCTGAAATATGTCACGCACTTTACAACACGTTGTGTTCTGTTCGTTGCTGGTGCACTGCCAAGCTCTTAGCTTGACAAACACCTCGGCGCACACTTTTTGTCCACCTTAGATATTTAAGTACCACACACACACACACACACACACACATACACACACACACACACACACAAACATACGTATGTATGTATGTATGTATGCATGTATGTATGTATACACACATTCCTCTATGTGTGTGAAAACGCACTCCCAAAATAGAAACATACATAATACATACTATAAATGTGTTGTATAAATATATAAATATATAAATAAAATGTGTGTGTGTGTATGTGTGTGTGTGTGTGTGTATACATGCTTTAACAAAATAGATACATATATAAGTACACTGTATATGCATGTATACAAATGTTTCTGCATGTGTATACAAAATACATACACACACACACACACACACAAATGCTCACATTCATACATATATACATATATAAATACATACATATATACACACACGCAATATGGAAGTGTATCGTGAGAAAGTCAGCGAGAAAAAGTAGGTGGATAATGGGAAATAGAAAAGGCAGCAATGTCTGTAAACAGAGAGAGAGGCGGCGGGGAAGTAACATTACGTACTGTGAGATGCGGTGGGAGGAGAATGACTGGAGGAAGATTAATATAAGGAGAAAGGTGAAAAAAAAAGAACAATAAAATAAAACAAAAAAAATAGAATAAAAACTGGGGGAGTGGGAGTACTGACTAGAAGAGTAGGAGTAGCAGTTGGAAGGGGTAAATATGAAAATGAGGGAACTGGGTAGAGATGGAATGGGGTCATGTGATGTAATAATTGGCCCCGAATTTTGGTACAAGGCCTGCAATTTCGAAGGGAGGAGATAAGTCGATTATATCGGTCATCCCAAGTGTATATAACTGGTATTTATCGATCCAGAGAGGGTGAAAGACAAAATCGATACCAGTACTCGACTAGTGCCTATTTTATCGATCCTGAAAGAATGAAAAGAAAAATCGATCTTGGTGGAATTGGAATTCTGAACGTAAAGCCGGAAGTAATGCCGCTAAGTATTTTATCCGGCACGGTAACGATTCTGTCAGTTAAAAGCCTTATGTTATATATTTATTGGTGAGAGTTTTTGGGGTGGGGGTCATGTCGATTACATCGACCCCAGTGTTTCACTGGTACTTATTTTATCGATCTCGAAAGGATGACCCCCGGAGGCATCTAAACTCAGAACGTAAAGACGGACGAAATGCTGCTAAGCATTTTGTCCGGTCTGCTAACGATTCTGCCAGCTCACCGCCTTATGTAATGTAATTATCAATTAATCTTCATTAAATGAGGTCCACTAATTAATTAGTTAGAATCTTCTCTGTGGACATAGAACTGTCAATGTCTTTGCTTGTGCGTCCACGATCATATCCATCACAGGCGTAGCTGTGTGGTCTTGGGTTCAATCCTACTGTGTGGCACCTTGGGCAAGTGTCCTCTACTATAGCCCTGGGCCGACCAAAACCTTATCTGTGGATTTGGTAGACGCAATCTGAAGGAAGCCCATCGTATATGTGTGTTTGTATCTATGTGCTTGTGTCTGTCCTTTACAATCTCTTGATAACTGGCATCGGTTTGTTTACGTCCCCGTAACCTAGCGGTTTAGCATAAGTATCAGGTTTGAAAATAGCTACTGGGGTTCAGTTTGTTGGACTAAAACTCTTCAAGGTGGTGCTCCAGCATGGCCAGAGTCCAATGACTGAAACAAGTAGAAGATGAAATAATTATATGTCGTGTCTATAGCAACCGTTGAAACTGGACCGTCGGCCTGTTTCGATAATCTCACATGTAAGATAATATTGTAAAGTAATGTAAAGCGTTCGATGTATGCAGTGGTAATGTTGTTGCAGTTATTGTTGTAGTTGTTTTTGTTGTTGTTGCTGTTGTTTTTGCGACTGTTTCTTTCGTTTAGCCTTAACTGAGAACCACTGTAATCAAAAGCTTTCCAGAAGTGACCATCTTAACTTTGTCCTCTTGACAAAGAGATTCTAGGAGCACATAAACCAGTATTTTTTATATCTCGGGAGGATCATCAGGCCAATAATAAACACACGCACTGATTCTATTCACTTCTTTATTATTCGTCAATTGGTTAACTATTTAATCAATTAATTCATCGCATCTTCATTTTTTTAAAGATAAAAATATGTGATTTGAAGATTTGGCTGTTATGTCTAGTAGGTCGGGTGACCTACGTGAGATTTTCCTCTTTAGTTTAGCCTTATGAGTCCCGTTATAATTGCTTGTATTTTATAATTATTTGAGAAGACCTATGGCGACCCACTCACGACATATCCCATCCTTCCATTTTCATGACGATAAGGTGTGATTTAAAGGAATTTGGCTACTATTTCTTACATGTCGGACGACAATGCAGAAACTTCGTCGTTGCTCCAAAACAACGGTTTTCCAAGTAGAGGAGAGCGGACAAACTTCCGGTTGCTGCAGGAAGAACGCATAATCTTAACTACCAGACGACTGCTTGTCAAACGTTAAGGTGGCATTTGAGTGGCGAAAATGAATTAAGCAAATAGTACAATGGCTTTATGACAAAAAACGTGAGTTGAACAATATCTTATAGCTCAATGAATCACTGATACAATAGAACTGAAAGATATAAGGATATGTTACAATAACTTTATGGCATAGTGACAGGGAAATTGACTTTATGGCATAAGACAGGCTGTAAAAGATTTATTCTATTTACGTAAAGCCGCAAACCTGTGTTGTTAAATACATCAAACACCGAACATGTCAGGGTCACATTTTATCAATTTGTAAATGATGAAAAGCGAAGTCGACCTCGGCAGGATTTCAATTCAATACGTTTAGGGTTGGAGACAAGTCCTATAACAAGTACACCATTACATATTTTTTTTAAACTGTGCTGTGTAAATGAAGGCCTGTGACCTATTTGGTTCGAGTTTTGCACTTACGATCAGATGGTGTATTATTTTCTTGAGCAAGACACTTCATTTTCACGTTGCTCCAGTTCACCTAGCTCTAAATGATTGACTCTGAGACGGACTAGCGTCCCGTCCAGGGCGAGTGGTGTAATCTCGGTTACTTATACCCCATGCAAAACCGGGTAGCTGACCTTTTAGGTTCTTGGACTCGAGGCAGAACTTACTCCAATGTGTAAATAGTTGAAAGAATCTTAAGAACATTTTAGAATTTATATTAGAATCACAGTCGCAAGGTGGTAATAAATTGAGCAACGAATGGTGTCTAGTTGCGAGGGACAGGTACAATTTATTTGAGTGGGTTCGATACCTTTTCCCCTTTCCCCCAATATCACTCACAAGACTCGGGACGCCCTGAATCTATGATGGAAGAAAATACATACCAAAGGAGTTGCTCAGTAAGATCGAACCAGGTATCACATGCCTGCAAAGCGACCACCTTAACTAAATGGTCATACCTATACCATTTCTATGAATCCTTGCGTACGGATGTTGAAGTTGCAGCAGATCGTCCGTCTTTGAAATCGATTCTCTAACAACTCTATCTGGATTAGGGCGTTGTTTGGGACCAACATCGCCATATTTGACATTAGAATAAATATAAGCGCTGCGCAGAAAGTAGACACGCGTTTTGACATTTATTTCAGTCAATTATACTTTATGGTGGCTGTGATAAATTGTCGGTTAATCTCAAACACCTGATTTCATTTTCGTATCGAAATGCTGACAGAACATGTCGAAACATTCATAAATTTTCATATAAATAAGTTTCGATTCGATTCTCATATTAGCGATGTCATAACATGACCGGAAGTTGTGTCTGTATTACTCGTGTGTAAATTGTATCCATAATTTAGTGTTAAATATTGGTACGAAATTTGTCCCGTCATGGTTTTAACTTTGCTCGTGTATAAGTCGCACCCGAATTTCTTTTTTTTTTTTTCCAGTTAAAACCAAGTATAAAATAGTGCAACTATATACACGAGTAAATACGGTATATTTTACAGAAATACAATTCTGATATCTCTCTCACTCTCTCTAACTCTCTCTGCCTGTCTAGTGTATGTATGTATGTATGTATGTATGTATGTATGTATGTATGTATGTATGTTCGTATGTGTGTGTGTGTATGTATGTATGTGTGTGTATGTATGTGAGTGTATATATGTGTGTGTATGTATTTGAGTGTATGTATGTGTGTATGTATGTATATGTGTATGTATGTATGTATATGTGTGTATGTATGTATGTGTGTATGTATGTATGTGTGCGTATGTGTGTGTATGTATGTATGTAGGTATGTATGTATCTGTGTGTGTATGTATGTATGTAGGTATGTATGTATCTGTGTGTGTATGTATGTATGTGTGTATGTATATGTGTATGTATGTATGTATGTATTTACGCATTCATGTATTTATATATATTTATTTGTATATATGTATGTGTATATGCGTATGTATGTATGTTTGCATGTGTATGTGTATATGTGCATGCATTTATACATTCACGTATTTATATATATTTATATGTAAGCGCGTATGCATGCATGTATGTATGTATATACGTATGCGCCAAAATAGACAACAAAGGCAACACTTGTACCCATTATCAAACGAGTTCGTCTTCCCGTTCATATTTGTCCATTCATTCTCCACTCTTTCTTACAACTCAATGTTAGCATCTTCCTCTGTGAGTCAAGCGACGGGGAATAAACAAGTCAGTCTCGGATCCGTCGGTTTATCTTTCTCTTATTCATCCTACAACAACAAACTCTCACATTAACACTGTTTTCTCTATTTCACGTTTGGTAAACCTGACAAACTCAACGTTTTAGTTACAAAATAATCGACTTTGTTGGTCGGGAAAAATTTAATTTCGAGGTTAATGATTACTTATCCCCCCGCCCAGCACACACACACACACACACACACACACACACACACTCACACACACACTGTCTTTTAACAAGATAAGGTCAAGATGTAGAACACGGTTCGATGGTTCAAACTAACACGGGTGGAATGCTGCTGTTGCCGGTGTTTTTGTTGTTGTTGTCGATGATGATGATGATGATGATAAGGATGATCTATTTTTAAACGGGGGCGCCAGTATTTTCTTAACGAAACACTAACGAAACACTTTGAAACTTGGGACACTGGTAGAATGTGTCATATAAAACATCTTTTACTCTTAGTCTTCTTAACAAAAAACAGGAATTCGCAAGTTATTCCATGTTAAAGTTGTCGTATTTCTGTAATTTCAACCAATCACTGACGTCTATTCAGCTGAATAGACGTCAGTGATTGGTTGAAATTACAGAAATACGACAACTTTAACATGGAATAACTTGCGAATTCCTGTTTTTTGTTAAGAAGACTAAGAGTAAAAGATGTTTTATATGACACATTCTACCAGTGTCCCAAGTTTCAAAGTGTTTCGTT
>NC_068988.1:29855084-29856545 GCF_001194135.2 Octopus bimaculoides
AAACACTATATAAAACATAAATGAAAACTGGCGCCCCCGTTTTAAAATAGATCCGATAAGGATGTTGATGATGATGATGATGATGATGATGATGTTGTCGATGATGATGATGATAAGGATGATAAGGTTGATGGTGGTGGCGGTGGTCGTGGTCGTGGTGACGATGATGATAATGATAATGATGATGATGATGATGATTACGATGATGATGATGATGACAACGATGATAATTATGAATAATTATGATGACGACGACGACAATGATGACGACTATGTTGATGATGATGATGATGAAGCCGATGCTGCTGCTGCTGCTGCTGCTGCTGCTGATGATGATGATGATGATGATGATGATGATGTTCTTATTTAGCTCAAGGTTAGCCAGCCATGAACAGAAATATATATATAATCTAATTTGTTTATTCAATCAAAAAAAGCATGGAAACCCTTCAGATCTGATACTGGTCAAGAAGCTTGCTTTGCAGCCACGTGGCTTCGGGTTTGATTCCAGTGTGTGGAACCTTGGGCCAGCCAATACCTTGTAAGAGAATTTGATAAACGGAGACTGTATAGAAGACCACCGTATATACGTGTGTTTCTTTGTGTATGTGTATGTGTGTGTGTATGCATAAGGATGTGCGTGTATATATGTGCATAAGGATGTGTGTGTGTATGCATAAGGATGTGTGTGTGTGTGTGTGTGTGTGTATGCATAAGGATGTGTGTGTGTGTATGCATAAGGATGTGTGTGTGTGTGTTCTTGCCTCCAATGTCAAAACACATAGTGTGCAGTCAACCGTGCCAAATCATCTTCCGTTCCAGGGATATAATCAAACGAAATTGCACCCGCTCAAGTGTATTCCCAAATCGAAAAGGTTAATTTAATGACGCAACTCGGGTGTTAAACCCTTTGAACAACGCCAATTTGAACGGTATGGCTGTATCGATTCTGGAAAGACGAAAAGTCAACCTCGGACGGAACCGAATTTAGAAAATAAAGACAAGTTATGGAGAACCGTAAAGAATTTGGTTCGGTACTTCATCGAGTCTTTTATCTCTTAATTGCTTCAGTCAATGGACTGTGGCCATGCTGGAGCACCGTTTCGAAGGGTTTTAGTTGAACAAATCGACTCAAGTAGTTATTTTTTAAAATCCGTAAATTTCTCTATCGTTTTTTTTTTCTGCTAAAGAACGAAATTCTAAGGGCTGTAAACAAACCAACACCAGCTGTAATACAAACACAAAGAAACACACACACTTACACACACGTATATACGGTGGTCTTCTACACAGTCTCCGTTTGTCAAATTCTCTTACAAAGTATTGGTTGGCCCAAGGTTCCACACAGTGGAATCGAACCCGAAGCCACGTGGTTGCAAAGCAAGTTTCTTGACCAGTATCAGATTTGAAGGGTTTCCTTGCTTTTTTGATTGAATAAACAAATGTTTCGCATCTATTATT
>NC_068988.1:29856970-29860295 GCF_001194135.2 Octopus bimaculoides
CTTTAATAACTGAAAAGACAAAATAAAGTCAAATCACCACCCCCACTCCACCCCTTCTCCCACCACTATCATTCTCATCACCACCACCATCATCACTGTCACCACCACCACCACCACCACCATCACCACTGCCACCACCACCACCACTATCGCCGCCGCCGCCGCCATCATTATCATCATCATCATCAATCCTTAGACATCAGTGTCCCGAGTCTTACGATTATAGGGATGGAAACCCAGTCTCCGTGACATTATAGGGATGGTTACCCAGTCTCCGTGACGGAGATCACAACACTCTCCCCCTGAATGGGAAGCCAGTCCACCACAGGGTTACTCCTTCACAGCTGATTGAACTGAAGTGATGTGAAATGAAGTGATTTGCTCAAGAACACAACGCATCACATGGAATCTCTCAGACCAGTGTTTACTCCCCACGAGGAACGCTGCATTGTGAGATAACGGTGAAGGAGAACAAAAATAAGCTTCTAGAGAAACTGCCGATTACGTGGTTCGATTTTGGTCCTAGACGAGAGCACTGGCATTACGTAACATTCCATTTCGCTCTTCAACAAGCTTGATACCGTGTGTCAACCAAAGAAATCAATACCTCACTCGTTTGAAGAATACAGAATCCTGTTTAGGAGGAAAGAAAATGCGATTATGAATCATTCATGCTTTCTCAAGCACACTGGAGATGTAAAACAGCTAAAAGCGTTTTTCAAGTGATTCTATTTTCGAGTGAATCCTCTAGAAGCCGTCTTCTGCTTCCAAAGAAATCATTAGACATTTCAGGATTTCACAAGACCTCTGGCATTTATTACCATTATCCCATAATGCAGTGTTCCAGACGTTTGTTCAGTGCTGTGTAGCGTTTTATCTACTCGAAACGAATTCACGTACAGGAACTGCTTGGAATCCCGGAATATTTTCACGGATTTACTGAGTCTAGGAAGTTGTCTTACACGGTCACCAGCTGGCTTCCACCATGTATGTATGTATGTATGTATGTATGTATGTATATATGTGTGTATTTATGTATGTATGCGTGTATATGTGCATGCATGTGTATATGCGTGTATATGTGCATGCATGTATGTATGTTTGTGTACGCATGAATGTGTGTATGCATGCATGTATGTGACTTTGTATGCATGTATGTATTTATGTATGTATGCGTGTATATGTGCATGCATGTCTTTGTATGTATGTATGTATGTATGTATATAAGTATGTACGTACGTATGTGTGTGCGCGTGAGTGTGTGTATGTGTGCATGTGTTAGCGTGTGCGTGCGTGCGTGTGTGTGTGTGTGTATCTCTTGGTTGAAGAAGTTATTCAACTTCTGTTCTTCGCCAGTTTCCCATCGTCCGTCTCTTCCTTGATATGGATGTGTGCGCGTGTGCGCCTGTGCGCGTGTGCGCCTGTGCGCCTGTGCGCGTGTGCGCCTGTGCGCGTGTGCGCCTGTGCGTGTGCATCCGTGTCCGTTACTTCTACGTCTACACGTATATATAATATATACCCGTACACGCGCATGCGTGTGTGCAGCTAGAATTACCCAGCTAAATTTAGTTGTATTTATACAACTAAATATCTGCTGACATTGAAGCGACTTTTCACAACGGAAGCAAATTTCAGACGATGCCAAGAAAGCTTTCAAAGAGATAAAGCAGAAGAATTATTCTCGAACTTTCACGAATAGTTTATGTTTCGTAATCTGCCATCGTTTTCTTTTCCCATCTTTCGTCTTTTACTCGTTTCAGTGATTCGACTGCGGCCATGCTGGGGCACCGCTTTGAAAGTTTGAGTCGAACAAATTGATCTCAGTACTTGTTTTTATTTATTTATTTATTTATTCATTCATTTATTTATTTTTTAAAGTCAGGTATTCATTCTGTCATTCGCTTTGCCGAATCGCTAGGTAACGGGGATGTAAACAAACCAACATACACATAGGCATACGTACATAAATACATACATACATGCATGCATACATACATGCACACATACGTACGTACGTACGTACGTTCATACATACATACATACATTGGCTCGGGACAGAAATTTGCTTAGGGGCTGAAAATCCAGGTCCAAAACTTTTTACGGACAGGGTCTTATTACCTCTGCCTTAGCGGAGGCTGGAGGTAATGTTTTCAGTCGTATTTGTTTGTCTGTGGACCAGATATCTCAAGAACCGCTGGATGGAATCGGATGAAACTTTCAGGGATGTTTGGCCTCGTGACTGGTACGAACTGATTAGATTTTTGGATCGATCCGGTACTGAACAAGGATTCTGGATTATTTTTCGTGTTTTTTTTTCTTAATTTTTGAGAGCGGTCAAGTTCATTTTTAGTATTCTCGTTTGTGAGAGCAGTCGAGTTTATTTCAGATATTCATGTATGTATGTATGTATGCATGTATGTATGTATGTACGTATGCATATGTGTATGTTGGTTTGTTTACATCCCCGTTACCTGGCGATTCGGCAAAGCGAATGACAGAATGAATACCAGACTTTAAAAATAAACAAATAAATAAATAAAAATAAGTACTGAGATCAATTTGTTCAACTCAATCTTTCAAGGCGGTGCCCCAGCATGACCGCAGTCGAATGACTGTAACGAGTAAAAGACGAAAGATATTCAGGCATTCTCATTTTAAAAATCATCTCTGGTTAATCGTTGAGAGGACATTGGTGTTGCCTTGGCGGAGGTTTGCGCTCTCTGAGTGCTCTTGCTTTTGTTTTAAATTCATTTTTGTTCTTTGTTCTTTGACAAAAAACCCTAGCTTCAAGCTACCTCTTGCAGATCACTTTTTATTCAATGCTTTCAAAACCTGAGAAAAGTGAGTAGGGATGTAAATTTTGATTTTGCACCTCGCAAAAATTCCAGGGTATGCAAATGCAGCCCTTGCACACCCTGTGCCCGAGCTCATGCATACATATATATAGCCATCAGGTATGTATATATGTATGTAAGTGTATATATATTTATATATATATATGTAAGGGACGACCGTGCGAACTCAAAAAGGAGAAATGGTGACGAATGGAAAAACCGAGGACTCCTTTTCTTTAAACGAGTCACACGGTCGAACATACAAATATATATATCAATGGATGATATACATGATATGTTATGCGACGAAGGTCGTGTAGACGCTGGTGGAGATTGTTGCTGGTTAGTAGTAATCGTAGAATCGTGTTGGTCATGATGATGATGCTGGATAGTAGTAGTAGACTCTTGTTGCTGATGTGGCGACGGCGGAGGTCATCGTGGCTGGACGAAGCTGCTGAAGTGGTCGCTAGCTGCTGCTGCTGTCGTGTGGT
>NC_068988.1:29863298-29870983 GCF_001194135.2 Octopus bimaculoides
GGGGAGGGGGAGGGGAGGAGGAGGAATGAAAGTGTGCAGAAAGAAATCTTTTTTATGGATGTTAGCAGAGGTCGTCTGCATTTGTAGCAAAAAGAAAAAGGAAGATAAAAAAGTAACAGAAAAGGAAAATGTAAAAAAACAAAAAGGAAAACAAAAACCGAAAGCAGCCGACAGTCAGTCAACATTGCATACCTTACGATGCTTTTGGCAGCGTGCCAGAGTTGATCCATGATAGGTAGGACTATCATTAGATTGCGGGCAAATAATCTATGGCTCACCAAACAGACTTACCAAACTATTTCAACTAAGAAGAACACACAGCTTCGACTTGGCTGCCTCCACCTCTCATACCGCCATTCGCATACACAAATGCGCTTATGCATGTATGTGTGTGTGTGTGTGTGTATTTGTGTGCGTGTGTGTGCATGTTTATACGTGCAGATAGACATACATACACACATAAACATGTAATGTAAACTAATATAGATGTTAGACTAATACACGAAAAATAGATACACAAGGAAATAGGAATAAAAATAGGTTGGTTGGGATTGACACATTGACTCACAAACACAACACACACGCACGCACACACGCACGCACACACACGCACGCACACGCACACACACACACATATACACGTATGCATGAACCTTTGCACGGATTTGTGTGTGTGTGTGTGTATTTTGAACTTTTACTTGTTTCGGTCATTGGACAGCGCCCATGCTGGGGTATTTGCCTTCAAGGGTTTTCACAAACAATTCGACTCCAGAACTTAATTTTTGCATCAAGGCTGGTTCTTATTTTGTCTGTACCTTTTGCCGGACTGCTAAGTTGTGAGGGCGTAAACAAACCAACAGTAATTGTCAAGCGGGGTAGGGGGAACAAACACAAGAACAAAGACACACACACACACACACACACACATACGCACATACATGATGGGCTTCCTCACAGTTTCCGTCTTCCAAATTCACTCACAAGGCATTGATCAGCCTGGAACTATAATAGAAGGCACTTTGCCAAGGCACGGTGCCGCGCAGTGGGATTGAACCTTAAAGCATGTAGCTGCAAGCGAGCTTCTTAATCACATAACCTTGTCGTGAATATTTATGAGCAAGCTTTTGACAATTAATCGATTGACCTTTCTCAGGCTCCGGTTTTGGATGTCTGGGTTTGTAGCAGCAGCAACATCGTTTCAGATGAGCAGGAGAACATTTCTCTCTTGTGGGTCCAACCTGAGCTTTATAGAAGAAGGTTAATAACCGTTGCGTGAAGGAGCGTGGCCCAGTGGTTTGGGTGTTGCTCTCACGATCGCAGGATACTAGTTTCGATTCGCGGACCGAGCGGCGTGTAATATTCTTCATTTTACGTTCCTTTCGTCCATGTAAGTGGGTAACCCTGCAATAGACTATCATTCTGATCATGGGGAAAGTGGGTCTGATCACCTAACCAGCAGGATGGCATCATTCAAAAGCTTAAACGATGCAAAGCGCATTGTGACCAGTGATGTAAAACAATATCCGATCGTCTAATCGATGTACATTCATTACAAGAGATCCTCCATGGTAGTTTAGCTTCGGCCTACCGTTTGAAGTGCTCCTGAGCGTTCATATTTGAAGAGGATGAAGCGATGCGAACATGTTTTCGTGATTGGTGCAGTGACAGTGTATATGTATTGTCGAAACAAGATCTGTATGACCGCCATTGGAGGTTAATTTTGAAGAGTTTGTTCATGAAATTGGGACAAGGTTGACGAGGAATGTTTACCGTATTTACCTGCGTATAAGAAGCGCGATATTTTATTTCTGTTTTTAACTGCATCCAAAAATTGCCCTCCGTCTGATGACCGTGTTACTGCTAGAAGACCTAATGCCATAAACTGGGAAACCAAATTAGCATAATCCCGCTAGGAACAATAAATATTGGTAATAATAAGTTGAAAACAAGCCAAATTATTGCAGACTATTAGCACAAACGAAAGCTTGTAGTTATGTGAAGAGATCACATCATCTCATTATACCATCTTCCCTAGTTTACTTATAATTTCATATTATTTAATGACTGTGTTACTTTAAGAAACATTTTCTTTTTTTAATTATCAAAATGAAACATTTGCCTAGAGAAACGAAAGGCAACGGATGATTGACAAAAAGACCATAGCGGGTGGCGTGCCACTCTGGTGGTCGATCACGGTCACATGAAACGTAATAGGTTGGCTATTTTCTTAACCAAAATATAGACACAGTTGATCTGGGAGAAGATAAATTTGATATACGGAATTTATTTATAAAATCATGGTTTCATTTCAACCAGTATACCGTCACAATATTGTACTTACACACAGAATCAGACATTTTTCTCAACTACAAAATCACTTTGAAATAAATTTCAGTAGATGAATGATGAAACGTACTAATTTTTTTGTTTTTTCCCCCGCAAAATATTGCCGTAAAATAGTACTTCTTGTACGAGAGTGGGTTTTATATGTCGATAAACACGGAAGGTTGTAGATGACGCTTGGGCGCGAAAATTCGGAGAAGAATGAAAGATAATATCATGTGTGTAGGAGTGAGTGTTATTGGGTGTGGCGACATCTACATCTCCGCCTATCTCGCCCGCAATTTACATCACCAGAAATGCTTAGAAACAAAACAAATTACGACGCAAAAATTTATCTAGAAACCAGCAACGACAAAATGGCGTATAAATTCATTAAATTGGAAAACTATTTTAGAAAAAAATGAGGCCCACAGGAAACATTTAAACGGTTCTGTAGTCTCTTATATTAAAGACATTATGTCTGAAAAACGTCGACAGCATAATTATGGTTGGAACCCCTTTGATTATAAATTTATGTCTGCTCGGGGTAACAAGCGAACCTAAAATCTAAAACAATTAACGAAAAAGCCGTACTCACCTCGTGAGAGATGGCTGGCTTTACTGATGAAGTTAGTATTTTTAGGATAAATAGATTGGATTCAGATCATCAATATATGTCGAGAGTCGAAAATAGTATCGACTCGGTTAGAAGCGATTCTTTCAAAGCTAAACTGCTGTGCTTGCATTAAGCCTTCTCACTTTTTCTGGGTTTATGAAGCGTTTTTGGTACATCCGTTTTGGTGATACCAATCAATGCACTAAATATCGCTGGTGTACGATTTTGTGGTACAAGCAAAATCTTCGACTGATCGCCGATCCTTGTTATCACAGATCAATCCGTGAAAAGCACAATATTGTTCACGATTGAGAATACTGTGTTATCTCAGATCAGTAATGAATGAATCAGTGAAAAACGAAGCTACATGTATTAATCTTTTTTAGAAACATGCAGAATTGTTTTCTCGTTTATTTTATGGTACGTAACGGTGTAATGTCAACACCGACCGTCTTGTGCTTTAGCCAACTGAAACGGTGTACCTGGGAGACACTTGCCTAAGGTGACGTACAATAGAACTGAGCCCGAACCTACGTGGTTTCAAAGGGAGATTCTTAACTACTCAGCTATGTTTGCGCCTCCTAATAGTCCTTTCTACTGGAGGCACAAGGCTTCAGATTTGGTGGGAAGGGACGAGTCGATTACATCAACCCCAGTGTTTCACCGGCACTTAATTTATCGACCCCGAAAGGGTAAAAGGCAAAGTCGACCTCGGTTGACTTGCGCTTCATAATAATAATAATATCACCTCAGCCGACAATAGTTGAAGCGTTAATACTAGAAATAGAAGTAATAAGAACATAGATAGATGAAGGCGAAGAGTTAGAGGAAGAGAGATAAAATAAACGGAGGAACAGAGATGGGGGCGGGTGGAAAAATGTGAGAACGAAGAATGAGTTGAGGTTTGGCTTCAAAGCTGCGCATTCTCTGCTGGCGGTATGGCATTCTTTTGGCTTCCTATATAAAACTTTCAAATCTCATTCGTTGTTTATCGCAAACTGACAAGAACTGCCTGACACATCTTTTAAAAAGCTGTAGATTATACACTAAATTGTACTTATAAACAAGCAACCAATTCCCATTTCTCACATCGCTACCAAGCGTGTGTGAGTCAGTGTCGTGGCTGACGTCACTACAGAAGTTAGCAGGTAGAATGATAATGATAATAATAATAATAATAATAATAATAATAATAATAATAATAATAATAATAATAATAATAATAATAATAATATAATATATGAACGAAAATAAAACAACTAATGCTGAGCCCATCTGCTAATGTGAACATTCGACGAAGAATGTGGACGAATATGAGAAAATCCGTATAGAAGAAATTCGAACCAAGCGGAAATGAAGTAGTACTGGGATATGCTGAAATTTGATTGGTTAACTGGTTCGTCACATGATTTAATAAGTATTTCATTAAGATAGGTAAACTAAAAGGAAAGTTAGTAATTCTATACGTGTTTTAGAAGATAGATAAAAGTAAGAGGAAGAAGAGTTTGATATACGAAAAATCAAAGGAAAAAGAAATGAAGAAAATTTAATGAAGAAGGATGTAGGAGATGATTAGTACGAATTTGAAAATGAGGCTTAAAATATTCATCAAAATATGCAACTATGAAATATTTCTTTCTGATAACATACCGCTTTTTTACATAGGCTAGGCACGACGCCATTAAGTTTGGAGGCAGTAATTAAACTAAGTCTTAATCTTATCTTTTACTTTCGACTCATTTCAGTCGTTGGACTGCGGCCATGCTGGAGCACCGCATTGACAGGTTTAATCGAAAAAAATCCACCATCACTCTTGACGAACTTTTGAGTTACAGTGATGTAAATATACCAACACCGGTTGTCGAGCGGTAGTGGGACAGGCACAAACATAGAGATACACGCACACACATACATATGGTTTTCGTCATAAGAATTTAGAAACTTCGAGAGAACTTGAAATAATTTTTTTTTTTTTTATCAGTGCAACTCGAAGTAACTCGAAGTAAATAAGGTTATAAAATATAAGTCTGCAACTATTGAATTTAAAAAAAACCTTTGAATGGAAAAAGAAGAAGGGATTTTTGACCCAATCTTAACTATTATCTATTGTTTTCTACTTACATACATACATACATACATACATACATACATACATATATACATACATACATACGTATATATGTGTGTTTATGTATGTATGTATATATACTTTAGGCGGCAAGCTGGCAGAGACGTTAGCACGCCGGGCGAAGTGCTTAGCGGTATTTCGTCTGCCGTTACGTCCTGAGTTCAAATTCCACTGAGGTCGACTTAGCCTTTCATCCTTTCGGAGTCGATAAATTAAGTACCAGTTACGCACTGGGGTTGATGTAATAGACTTAATCCCTTTGTCTGTCCTTGTTTGTCCCCTCTATGTTTAGCCCCCTGTGGGCAATAAAGAAATAAATATTCTTTATAGTATATTATAAAACGAAATACGGTGTCATTAATATTAGCAAAGGGCCCAGACTGGCAAATATCCTGAAGCAACTTAAAAGTTCTCAGAGGAAACACTAACATCACGGCTGGAGTCATAGTCTTGCTCTCTGGTGATTTCATACCAACTCTTCAATCAAACATAAGGGGAGACCTGCTGACGAGTTGAGAGCATGTTTCACAGAAAGCTAGATTTGGAGATGGGAGGGAAGAAATATCATCTTCCTACCAACGTAAGTGCTGCACTTAACGGATATATCTCAGTAACCCAGTTTGAAAAACGTCTTTCTTCAACAGGGTCACGGTTAGCACTCAACTAACACTGAACATGGAGATATCAAAAGAGAAAGAAATTGAGATACAATCACGAACAATTCTCTACGATTATTACTGGGAATTTATCCTTGCTTTTCACAGAAAATTAGAAGCAATGGGTGTATACACTTAAATATTTCCGGTGAAAATATTTACAATTTCTTCACAACGATACCATATTAGTTTACAGACCCCACCCTCTTCTCTATCACTTGGTATTTTTAGTATCGTTATAATTTGTATAGAAAATCAATAGAGATAATCTTAACAAGCGATTTTCTCATATTGGACATGAGACGATCAATGTGTTTTAAGCTGAGTGACATTTCGAACGTATGTATGCACACATACACACGTATACATACAGTCTAACATGCACAAACGTGTGTGTGTGTGTGTGTGTCAGATGGTGTTTAAGTGTAAACTTCAAAAGCATCATTCCTCGCATAGATTTCTAAGTCAAACTGCTGCCTTTTCCGCATTAAAGAAATTCTTGAGACGGTTGACGAGAGTCGGTGGATGTGACACGGAAGGCAGAGGTCAGAAGACAGTAGCGGTTAGAGGATAGAAGATGGAAGTTGAAGGAGGAAAGTGGTGTTGGAATGTCCTCTCCTTATTGTGGTAGGTGTTAGAAACAATGTCAGCTGGAAGGATGCACAGATCATTCCCTCTGGAAATAGAAACGAAAAGGAATTTCCTCAAAATATGAGAAATAAACAGGAAAACAGAATTGTCGGAAAAAATACGAATGAAAATTTATCCATTTATGAATATCTTACAGAAACATACACTCACATGCACGTATACACACACACACAGACATATACACGTTTATACAGGGTTATTCAAAAAGAAAAAGCAGATTTTAAATTTATTTTTAAAACAAATGGTAAGAGACACGAACTCATTCAACATATTTCTTGACAGGGGATGGTTTAAAGTTTATTTTAAAGTAGTATGCACTCAATATCAGCACATGTGTTGCTCGGCAAACATCAAAACGGTAGACTATTTCTTGCCACAGTCGAAACAACTGATTTGTGGATATTGTGACGAGGTGGATTTTTATTGTATTGGCAACGAAATTCACGTTACACTTGCACAATCGATTCGCATCTCTCAAACTGCAGCACACAAAAAGACTTTTCTTGTGGCGTCGCCGTTTTCTAAGGGATTACACAAATGAAAATTATACAACTTTGAAACATTAAAACAAAATAGAAATATTTTATTTAAGGCTTAATTCGATTGATCGTGTTCAGCTACAAACTTTAAGCCTTTTCTAATCAAGAAATATGTAGAATGTCTTTGTGTCTCTTACCATTTGTTTTGAAAATAAATTTGAAATCTACTCTTTCTTTTTGAATAACCCTGTGAATGTATGTGGGTATGTGTGAATGTAGAGGTACGTATATTCTTTCTAATTTGTGCAAATATGTCTAAATATAGGGATGGCTTGTTTTGGTTTCAGATTTTGACACAAGGCCAGAAATTTCGAGGCAAGGTCAACCTCGGCGGAATTTGAACTCAAGACGCAAAGATGGACGGAATGCCGCTGAGCATTAAGCCCGACCTGTTAACGACTGCACCAGCTCACTGTCTTAGTTATGGTTTATATTGACATCTTATTATATATACGTGCATATATATGTATGTATATAAGTAAATACATAATTATTCTTTAACAAGAATATTATTGAGAGTAACTTCGAACTTTCGGCCAGCTAAGCCATAATCGGAGAAGAACCGTCAAGCCAAGTGAAATCGAAGTTATGGCTGGTGCCAATGACACATAAAAGCACCCACTACTCTCTCGGAATGGTTGCCGTAGAAACCAAGGAGAAATCAGATTGGAACCTGGCGCAGTTCCAGTCAAACCATCTAACTTATGCCAGCACGGAAAGCGGACGCTAAAGGATGATGAGGATGATGATGATATATATATATGTATATATAT
>NC_068988.1:29876903-29877660 GCF_001194135.2 Octopus bimaculoides
TGTCTGTCTGTCTGTCTGTCTGTCTGTCTGTCTTTCTATCTATCTATCGCTTTGACATATGCATTCTTGTATGTATGTATGTATGTATATGTTCATTCCTATGTATACGAATTCGCGTGTATTTGGAAGTAGTTGCAAGTGAATGTGTGTGTGTTTGTGTGTGTGTGTGTGTGTGTGTGCGTGCGTGCGTGCGTGCTTGCGTGCGTGCGTGCGTGTGTGCGTGTGTGTTTGTGTGTGTAAGTGAGTGACTGAAAATGTGCGTATGCGCGTTCAGACCCGCGAGTGTGTATATATAACAATATTTGAATCATCTCTGAGAATCTCAAAGATCTCCAGTCATTATACCAAATACACCTTAAGGAAATTTACACTTTAGAGAGGAAAGAAGTCCAGAGCTCAAAATATTCGTCGACAATTTCCGGTATGAACCAACTCCGCCGTTCGGTTTCCTCACCTTATAAGCTTAAACATTTCCTGTAAAAATATTTACAATTTCTTCACAACGATACCATATTAGTTTAAAGATTTTCTATCATCCGCCTACTTTTCTATTTCCAGTTATTTTTAGCGTGGTTTGAGGGCAGAGAACAGAGGTCAACCGGACAACTTATTTTCCGATCGGACATTATTTGCAGTTAAGCAGATCGTTGTATTAAGCCAAGGACCACATTAAGCAACGTGTCCTTCTTTCTAAGATGGACATGACTTCTAGATGGATATATATATATATATATATATATATATATATATATATATA
>NC_068988.1:29879336-29882549 GCF_001194135.2 Octopus bimaculoides
ATATATATATATATATATATATATATACTAGATGTACCCACCGGGTCACAACCGCTCCAAGTTGAAAATGTCGATGCGTAGCTAGAACGAACAAATATTATTACGATCTTCGTGCAATAAAATTCTTAAAATAATACATTTCTCCTGCCTTTGGTGTGATAACACAAACACGACCAAGTGTTTCTTCTTTGAAAACGTTCAAAATGGCCTTCAACTTTTTCCCTCGTTCTCTTCTTTGCCATTCTTTTGTTCCAAGTGAAATACATGGCTACTTCAGCATAAAGCAATGCTTTTGTAAAGTCATCATTGATGCACACGAAAAAGAATTCTGTCAATGTCGTTCTCATATGTCGTTCATTGACAGCCATATATATCTCCTCATTATTTCTGAGCAATATTCTTTGTTGATCTGGTCGATGAACTTGCAGTCTCACTATTGCAGGTACTCTTTCATGAAGTGAAAATCTTAAAATGGCTGTAACTGCTTCGGATTCAAGGCGGTGATCTGGCACCCCGGGTAAAATGCTTTGAGGTATTTCGTCCGTCTTTACGTTCTGAGTTCAAATTCCGCTGAACTCTACTCTGCTTTTCATTCTTTCCGGGTCGATAAAAGAAACCCAACTGGTATCTATAAAATAAGTAGCAGTCAAGCACTGAGGTTAATGTAATCACCTTGCTCTCTCCACCTAAAATTAAAGATCTTGAACTCTGTAACAGACCGTCTTTTGTTCAGAGGAAATGTTGTGATCTTGATCATTTATACACCATGGGAAGCGAGTAACCGGCCTAATAAGTCCCAGGGCTCGAGAAAAATATGTTTAAAAAAACTGTTAAAACGATTAACTGTGATTTTAATGGATGCGACGGAAAAACTACAGTAATCCTTCAAAACCCAGCCTTAGCACATACTGGTGTTTATGCTCCACTTGTGATACACAATACTGTTCTTCCTTATTTATACTGTTTGGGGTTGCTTGTAAAGGATATAGAATGACAGCAGTATTGAAGTGAATACGATATACGTTTCAGATGCGGTCAGAGGTGACATAAACAATTCAATCGTTTATAAACAACGAGGAGATAACGATCAGAATCGTTGTTATGAAGAAGAGGTAATTTGACAGGAAACCGCTCTTTTGCCTGTCTCTCAGACTCCATACTCTCCTTGTACTTCGAGAAATAAAGAGGGAAGGAAAAGATGTGAAATTTACTCGCAGATTTAGAGTTAGTTCTCTGGTATCAATCAAAGCATATAAGAGAAAGAGGGAAGGTTTCAGTCTGTAGACTGGTTCCAGAGCCGAGAGAATCAAGGAGGGGATCTGTGGAACATTTGACAGATCCCTTCCCATACGACAAAAATTTTTTAAATGCTTCCTCCCACCGACCCTGCTACTACTCCACTTGAATTTCGATCCCGAATGTGGTCTTGTTCCATCTCAGGAAATTTGTCAGAGAGGCTTTGATTGCCAGGGTAGCTGGGGTTTGGTCCACTTATCCAAATCCTTGTTGGAAATAATCCTTTGTCCTTTAATGTTGATTTCTTTAAGGGCGTTTTTTTTTAGGCCTCGTACTATACATTTGTAATTGCATTCGCTAAATGTTTACATACATACATACATACATACATACATACATACATACATACATGCATACATACATACATACATGGAGTTAGAGCAGCGGACTCGCGGTCGTAGGACCACGGTTTCGATTCCCAGACAGGGTGTTGTGAGTGTTTATTGAGCGAAAACACCTAAAGCTCCACGAGGCTCTGGCTGAGGGTGGTGGCGAACCCTGCTGTATTCTTTCACCACAACTTCCTCTATTTTTTGTACCTGTATTTCAAAGGGCCAGCCTTGTTACGCTCTGTGTCACACTGAATCTCCCCGAGAACTACGTTAAGGGCACACGTGTCTGTGGAGTGCTCAGCCACTTGCACGTTAATTTCACGAGCAGGCTGTTCCGATGATCGGATGAACTGGAACCCTCGTCGTCGTAACCGACGGAGTGCCACGACCACACACACACACACACACAGACACACACGTCTTATCTTCTCAGATAAAGGATCAGCAGTTTATGTCCCTGCACTAGATATATAGGATATTCCTATTGGCAAACGACTGAACTTTCTATCCGCTTTGGAAATAAATATTGGTTTCAAATTTTGGCTCAAGGCCAGCAATTTCTGGACAAGTGGGTGAGTCGATTACATCGACTTCAGTGCTCAACTGCTACTTATTTTATCGATCCCGAAGCATGAAAGGCAAAGTCGAGTCGGCCTCGTCGGAATTTGAACCCAGAACGTAAAGACGGTTGAAATGCCGCTAAGCATTTTGTCCGGCGCACCAACGGTTCTGCCAGCTCGCCGGCTTATCTGAAGTGCATATGAACATTTCAGTATGTTACAAGTAGAAAGTGAGAACTCGTTACGGGGGCTGGGGGTGGCGGAGAGCAGGAGAAATCTTCAGATGAAGAACTCCCGTCAAGCAAATGTTTCGGTCCGTTACTTCCTGACAGTCTAAGGGACCCAAACCCACCTCGATCTTTGACACTTAGGTGTCCTCTCGATGTGTTCGAAATGTTGTTTCTAACGGGTATTGAATCCGTCACCTTCGTGTGGTCTTCTTTCCTTGGATTGTGGTGTATACCACTCGGTCACAAAGAGGATCTATTTCAACCCGGCTTTTCTTCCTAATATCCTGTTTAACAACTTGTTGTATCCTATTTCAGCTCCAGCTATCGTTTCTCTTTGCCCGGCAACTTCACTCCTTTATACAATCTTCAGTTTTTATTTATTTTCATGTTCTTATTAAAGCAAAAAACACCATCAAAAGTCTGTCTGGTTACTCAGCATAGTTTCCCTCTTTCCTTTACTTAAAACAGTTTTTGTCGAGTAAACTGACTTAATTCTTGGATCAAATCTTGTCAATGCTATCTATGTTGATGAAATTGAAAAAAAGAAGAAAAAAACCACTTGTAGATTTAGACATAGTATGCCAGTGTGTAATATAAATTTAAACCCAATAACTCTGCAAAGGTGACCGAGATATACACAGGGAGCATTTACGAACCAAAAAATACATATAAGTGAAGAATTTGTAATAGATGTCTGAAAATGTAAAAATAATTTGTAAGAAATTTCTAAACTTTACCCTTGATATAAATTACGCGGTAAGAAAAGCGATTCCTCGTGCCATCAGAAATTCTTTC
>NC_068988.1:29883039-29883802 GCF_001194135.2 Octopus bimaculoides
AGAGAGAGAGATGGAGGGAGGGAAGTGAGAGAGGGAAGTGAGAGAGGGAAGTGAGAGAGGGAAGGAGGAGGAGGTGAAGAAAGAAGAAGAAGAAGAAGAAGAACAACAACAACAACAACAACAACAATAATAACAACAAAAAGAAGACGTGGTTGTATGTTTAAGAAGTTGGCTTCATAACTACAAGTTCGATTCCACTGTGCGGTACTTTGATCAAGTGTTTTCTACCACAGCCTCGTGTTGAATAATACCCGGTGAATTTGACAAACCGAAACTGTACTGAAGCTCGTAGTACGTTTACACACACACGCACACATGTATAGGTCATCATCGACTTATGACCACAATTGGTTCCGACTGACCGGTCGTAAGTCAATTTGGACATAAGTCGGTCTATAGGCCTACATAGCTTTGTTTTATATTTTTACATTCTTAAGGTAGATTCTCAGGTAAAAGTCACACACAGCATTCTGTATTATACTATAATACTGGCGTTAGTCAAAAATTTCGGAGTCACAAGCAGTCACCTTTTAAACAAATACGAGGTTGCCCCAATGTCTCCATGACAGGATAGTCATCCAACAGAATGGCAATCAATAACCAAACCTAGCGGAAGCGTTTTGGCTGCTGGGAGTTGGTGCGCCAGTCGTCGTAAAGTCGATCGATCGTCAGATAGATCGTAAGACGACGACGACCTGTAGTTGAAACTTATAGAAATGCAAAGGACGAAGATAGGTGTATGAACAACAAGCAAGTGTATTAG
>NC_068988.1:29884528-29885677 GCF_001194135.2 Octopus bimaculoides
TCTCTAATTCAATACAGCCAAACCGGCGCATAATGGGAAAATACTCTGAAAGTAAGGTGCTCCTGAAATGGGAATACGAACGGGATAAGAGAAGTTTCGCGTAAATCGAACCACGGGCTCCCGAAATACGCGGAGTTTTTTTCGGGTACCTTGAACTACTGGTGACTCATCGGGTCATGGTTAGTCTAGTTACAAAATAAAATTAAAAACTGAATATTTGCGAACCGATGAGAATCAGGAGTTACAGAAAAAAACAAACGAAAAAAAAAAAAAGAAAAGAAACTAGAAAAATATGTCGCCTACAGACGCTTAGATGCGAGATGTCGGAAGGAGAAAGACCTGCAGTTACTATTGAGAATATCCAGAGACTGATTTCGTTGTCATAATTTAAAGTGAATAAACTATTTTTAATCAAATCACTCTTCGCTTTGCTTAAAGCAAGCTGCCGTATTTGGGGTTTTTCTGAATTATCAGCACGAATAGAAATCTTTATCAGCGACCTTTCAGCTGTTTTCATTCCTCTTTTGACTTCTTGTTTGATAGAAGTCGGCCAATTTGTCAGTGAAAGTGAAAGAAACCGATTGGCTGGGGATAAAAATAAACCAAGAAAAAGGTCGTTTCGGCTGTTGATATTGATGTTCGTCTGTTTCTTCTTCTTCTTCTTCTTCTTGCAAACCTTTTTAGCATACAAATGCACACGGATATCATCATTACAGTAGTAGTCATCATCGTCGTCGTCATCATCATCATCATCATTATCATCGCCGCCGCCGCCGCCGTCATCAGTCTCGCCACCACTACTACTACCACTACCATCATCATTGTCAGAATCATCATCGTCGTCATCATCATCACTGTCATTGTCATCTGCATTGTCATCATCTAAATCCACCGCCGTCGTCGTTGTGTTATCATCATCATCAACAGCAGCAGCAGCTATTATTATTATTATTATTCAGGTCACTGCCTGGAATCGAACTCGGAATCTTGGGGTTAGTAGCCCGCGCTCTTAACCACTACGCCATATGCCCGTAGGCATTAACAACAAACAAGATGAGGACAAATATCCGTCAAATGTAAATAATGTAATTAATGTACGTAATTCCTCATCTCTTAAATGTAGAACTATATCCATCGTAATATTTATTT
>NC_068988.1:29886098-29890247 GCF_001194135.2 Octopus bimaculoides
CCTGTATTTTACCCAAAGCCAAGAACTTCTTAGCACCTCCTCGTACATACACATGTATATATGTGTATGTGGGTGTGTATTTGTGTGCGTGCGATGGCTTCTACATGGTTTCTGTCTACCACATCTGCTCACAAATCATTGGTTGGACCAGGGCTACAGTAAAAGACACTTGACCAAGGTGCCGTGCAGTGGGACTGAACTCGAAACCACGTGACTGTAAAGCGAGAAGAAAAAAAGAAAAAATGTTTTGTCTTCCGATCTATGAACAAAAGAATTTTCAATGGCGTCCTCCGGTCTTTTTCTCCCAAAATATCTTCGTTAGTGTGTTGTTGTTGTTGTTTGTTCCTTCTCGAGCCCTGCCTGGCTCATAAGAGCCGGCTTCCTGGTTTCATTGGCGTATATGTTACCCACCTGGACGGGACACCAGTCCGTTACAGGTGAGCTACTAGATGCAGGAGGAAAGAGAGAAAGTTGTGGTGAAAGAGTCAGCAGAAGTTAGAACTCATAAACACACATATCGCCCGGTCTGAGACTCGAACCCGCAATCCCTCGACCTCGTGCCCGCTGCTCTGACCACTAGGCCATGTGCTTCCACTTCTTTAATGTAGACTGTAAGCATAGAGCCTCTCTCTCTATCTTATCTCTCCTTCAATCCCTTCCACTTCTCTCGTCTTCTTAAGTGGGTGACTCTCGAAAGCAGCTCTCTGTAGATTTTGTTTGAGTTTCCTATTCTTTCCGAATATTTGCAGACACTTAAGTGGTCTTCGACGTCTCTTTCAAGCATTTAAAACGTCGATGCTATATTTAAACCGTTCTTTTCAGCTTTTACATCGTAATAAACACTTTATTTCTACGTTCCTGTTATTTCGTCATCAGGAAAAAATGTTAAAATGGTTGTGTGGTATGAGGTTTATTTCCTAAGTACATGGTTCCAGGTTCAGTCTCACTGCGTGGCGTCTTGGGCAAGTGTCTTCTACCGGCCCTATCAGTCCTAGAATTCGAAACAGTAATATTTAGGATAAGGATTATGTTGATGATAGTGATGGTGATAATGTACCAAGGAGAGCAGAGTTGACTCTTTATGTCGGAATTTTAAAAATGAACTGGACAGACGGAGTAGAAATGGAACGAGAATAGAATTTCCTAAGCGTTTATATTAATCTGGAATGTACATGTTTACCGATTTTACTGCAGTTAGTTGTATATTACTATGGGGTTGTTCCATCACCGGCAGCTGTTGCCATACAATAGTAGTGATACTGGTAAAACGAAATGGCTTGTAAAATTATCAAAGCAACTGTCATTCTCTTTAAATTTATTTCGGCTTTGTTACTCTCTCCTCTCTCTCACTCACTCTCCCTCTGTCCCGTTTCTTTCTCTACTTTTCCCTCTCTTTCACTCTTTTACTTTCTCCTAGTTCAATTTTCTTTCTCTATCCCTTCTTCCCTGTCTCTCTCTTTTCTAAGCTCTTTTCCTTTCCCCTTTCTTTCCATTATTTTCTGCATGCTTGCTTTGTTACAGAAGTTATATTATTATATATTTGTTTTCCTCCGAAAACCTTTCAACCAAATTCTTTTGCCTCACTAACTTTCTTTCGTTCTTCTGCTCGCGTTTCGTTCTCTGCTCCCGTTCTGAATCCTCTTGTTCCTCCATATTTTATTTCATATGTATGTATGTATTTTAAATTCACCATCATCCTCTCCTCTTCATCTCCCCGTAACATTTGCTACTCTCTCTCCCTGCCTACATCTTACACATCTTTCGTTGACTTCAAGCCTACACATTTGACACGTCTGTATTGTTTTCTTATATTTGACTTCTGTCCTTTCCTCCTCCTTCCATTTCCACTTCATATTGATAAAGCAGACGATAGGAAAAGAAAAGAGGAAAAACAACATTTTAAATGTGACGTCACGCTCTATAATTGTCTGTACAAGGAGTGACGACTTTGTCCTATGGATCACACCTGGTTTTTTATTCATAGCAAGCGATCTATTTTTCTTTTAAACTTTTCTGCAATATTTTACTAACTTTCAAGGGGGAGGGACGAGTCCATGGCCATTACAACTTGCTGTTGAAAGCAATAATATAAAAGTGTGAGGAGCAAGTATGTCAGTTTCGTTCTATACGTTCAGTTGTGTAGCTAGGTGGGAAAAACGAGGAGTGGTTTATCTCTCCATCCTACACATCGAATGAAATGAAAATGTATTCTGTTTAGAATAGCTTCTGGGTGCATAAACAAACACGATTGAACGACAGAAGCTCTATGCGGTCGTTCACCATGCTAAGAATAACAGCTAAACTTCTGTCAAATTACACCCTGCCATCTTAGAAAAACACACGTTGGATAATGAGTTCTTTGGTGAACATGTGCCTGCGAAAAAGACATGGTTGTCACGGTTGGAATGCGTTTGATCGTAGGTCTGCTCTATCAGGGATGACCTGGAGTTAAACAACAATCCCAACAATAATAAATAAACAAATATTAGGTGATATAATCGGTGATATTTTAAATGATTAAGTAGTTATTTAAATGACTAAATGATAAGGAACGAGTTTACTTCACACAGCAGTGTGAAACTCTTTTATTTTCATCGTATACTTTGAGTGTTTACTAAAGAAAGCACTGGATTCCAAAAAAATCACTTAGGTTTGACTCTCTCACAGCAAAAAAAAAAAAAAAAGGTAATAGATATCCTGTCAAGAAAATTACAGATGTAGATTATACCAACGATCTGATAATAATCGGTGATCATATGAAAGCTGCCAATGTCCTCCTACATGATATGGAGAAAATGCCAGTGAAATCGATTATTTATCATTGCTGGTAAAACAGAATATGTTTTACAACCAAGAGGAAACTGAAAGTTTGCACTCTCTGAACGGAGAAGAAATAAAAAATAGAGAACTACAAGTATCTTAAAAGTCATATCTCCAAATCTAAGAGTGATATAGAAATCAGGTTTAGCAAAGAATGGATGACACTTAATTGGTTAAGATATGTGAAACCAAGCTTCCACGAAAAATTAAAATAGACTTCTTTAGAGTTACATTTGAATCAATTTGAGCTAATGGTTCAATATGGACATTTACAGAGCCCCCCCCCCCAAAAAAAAAAATTCTGAATAGCAGGAGTGGCTGTGTGGTAAGTTGCGCCCCCACACGTAACCAATAAGAAGACGAGATCATAAAGGACGGCGAACTGGCAGAATCGTTAGCACGCTGGACGAAATGCTTAGCGCTATTTCGTCTGCCATTACGTTCTGAGTTCAAATTCCGCCGAGGTCGACTTTGCCTTTCATTCTTTCGGGTCAATTAAATAAGTACCAGTTACATACTGAGGTCGATGTAATCGACTTAATCTCTTTGTTCGTCCCCTCTATGTTTGTCCTCCTGTGGGCAATAAAGAAATAAATATCTTTAATCATAAGTCCCTGGTTACGACGCCGAGTGTTTCAGTTGATCCAATCAACAGAAAAACCTGTTTGTGTAATTAGCGTGCAAGTGGCTGAGCACTCCACAGACACACGTACTCTTAACGTAGTTCTCAGAGAGATTCAGCATAGCACAGAATGTTACAAGGCTGACCCTTTGTAATTACAGGCACATATAATAATGATTGTATTTAGAATACACCACCCAAAATCTAACATAGATTATATTTACGACAAATATAAAATGGGTCGGATTTAATCCTCTGAAGGTCTAAAGCTACAAACAATTTAGCTTTAAATTCAACTTACAGGTACAACTTATTTTTGCTTGCAGAGTAGACTGAAGCAACGCGAAATAAAGGGCCTTGTTGAGGGACATAACGTGCCGCCAGGGATTGAACACACGACCTAATGATTTTGAGCCGAACACCTTAACCGCTGAGCCACACGCCTTCACCTGATCATAAGTCTCACTGGATCCTTGGATGGCTTCAGGCTGAACAACAGCAACAATTAGACTTTTAAAATCATTTCTTTTTGTTGTTTGAACAAACTGAACAGCAATGATAGAAGAAAATAACTTTCTAAATATATTTATTGCGCAACAGCGGAAACGGTCTGATACAAAGCGCCATCTGCTGCACTCCTATCAATAGAACTAGCGTGAGGGTGTGTCTGCTTATGAATATATGCAGCAATGTGTATGTGTCTGTGT
>NC_068988.1:29890257-29890524 GCF_001194135.2 Octopus bimaculoides
TGTGTGTGTGTGTGTGTGTGTGTGTGTGTGTGTGTGTGTGTACATATCGTAGGTGCGTGTTTGTTCATGTGAGTTCGTATATCCATGTGCACCAACGTATCACAACGCATCAGTGAAAATATGGGTTGTGTGTGTGTATGTGTACATGTGTATGTATGTATGTATGTATTATGCATGTATATATGTACACACACAACCATACACACATTATATACACATACATATACTCACAGATATAGTCGCATATATGTCTGTATATATATATAT
>NC_068988.1:29890601-29892308 GCF_001194135.2 Octopus bimaculoides
TATACATACATATATTTATTCATGTGTGTGTGCGTATGTATGTATACATACACACACATATATATATATACACACACACACGCGCGCACATAGACACCTCAGTAACATTCACCACTCATTCTTTCTCTTTTTCTCTCTTTCTCTCTTTCTCTCACACACACACCCATATATACACAACCACACTCCCATAAAATCAGCCTTGTACTTATACAAATATTTTCAGAGACAGTTGAATAATAAATTAATCTCATGTTATCGCTAACTTTACCTGTTCATTGCTGTTGCTCAGCGGTGAGAATGTAGGCGATAACAAGAATAATCAAAAGAATTCTTTCTATTATCGGCACAAGGTCAGCAATTTTAAAGCCATGTACCTTAATTAATCCAAAAAAAGAATGGAATTATGAAAACTGATAATCGTAACTTCATTAGAAGACTTTCTGTTTCTCCATTCTTTTTCTAATAGCTTCAACCAACATGTTAATCCAGACCAAACGCTACTGAAAGAAATTAAAAGTACCTTTTGTATACAAATGTTCTATGCTGTAGATAAGAACTAACTAGAAACTCTGCTGCAGACAATGTATGGATTTATTCGAGCAACTGAGATTTGAAGCGGAAAAATGCTCAAGGTAACCGTGAAAAAAGAAGGGAAATTAATTCAGCACACAAATATTGTGCTACATAAGCAAAGAGATAGAAGAGAATTAGACCAAGCACAGACCAAAAGATACTTGGAATCAAAGAATCAGACACTGTATAATATACACAAGTGAAAGAAAAATGTTTAGAAGGAACATTGATACATTAGATTAATATTTAAAACAAAGCTGTATTCTACAAATAAGAAACGGGTGTTAATACATTAGCTGTCCCAGTAATAAGTTATAGTCATGATATTCTTAAGTTGATGCTAAACAAACTAAGAAGACCAAGATGTAAAACAAAATAATGATTGCGATTAGAATACACCACCCAAAATCTAATATAGATTATATTTACGATAAATATAAGGTGGCTCGGACTTTATCCGCCGAAGGTCTAAAGCGACAAATAATTTAGCATTAAATTCAACGATTATTCAAATGCTTTTTAGTACAGATTTAAGAAACTTTTACAAGAAAATAATTGACAGTGACTTCGATGTTTCGGATTTCTCACCTTTTTCAAAGTCTTACAAAGGCAAGTAAGTGGAAATTTTACCTTTTAAAAAGTTTTATGTGTCCGCAAGGCGTGCCTGTGTGGTAAGAAGTTTGCTTCCCAACCACATGGTTCCAGGTTCAATCCTACTACGTGGCACCTTGGGTAAGTGTCTTCTGCTATAGCCTCGAGTCGATTAAAGCCTTGCGAGCAGATTTGGGTGGCGGAAACTGAAAGTAGCCTGTTGTATATATTATGTATGTCCTTGATCTTCAGACAGAAGATAAATTGTTTTACTTCAAATTTATATAAATTTTACTGATATTTGATAAGATGAGATACATCAAAACCGGTAATATTTCCTTTATATAATCTTGAAATCATCTTTATTAAATTCCCTCTTAAATTGGAATGTCTTAGACTTATTTCTGTGCTATTTCTACATATATACATACTATACATATGTACATTATTATTAATTTAATGTATTCGTTTCCTATAAATTTTTATAGCATGCTGACTACTTGATAAAAATCCTTAATGTGATTTTTATCCTTATATTCTTTT
>NC_068988.1:29892490-29896320 GCF_001194135.2 Octopus bimaculoides
ATATATATATATATATATATATATATATATATACGTGCATGTATAAATGCATATGTGTGTGTGCCTTGCGTGTACATGTGTTTGTGTGTACTACAATGTTGTGTAAGATGTGCGGTAGCTGTGAAATTGTTTACTGTTGGTGTTGGGTCCGCGGTCTTGTTACAATAAACGTGATTATGTCACATAATCTTAGCGGGAACACATGGTATCTGGTTCTGAATATTAATGAGGTCGTCATCGTCCAGCTGCTTGGCTAATTAACAGTCAAGTAATAGATTTACTTCTCATCTGGTGAAGGGAAAAACACATCAAAGACAGTTGCCCTGTTTGTCTGTTTATCGTATTTGTTTGTCTGTTTATCGTATTTGTTTGTCTGTTTATCGTATTTGTTCGTCTGAGCGTCTGTCGTCTGCTTATATGTTTCGATTCTTTGGTCTTTTCTCGTTGTCACTTCACTCGTTGTCTATCGCTTGTTCATCATATTTTCATTGTATTCAAATCTACTAACACATCAGCTCACACTTGTACATCGTTGTGCTTAAACATGTTTGTCTTGTTAGCATGTATGTATGTTTCGGGGTCGATTAAATAAGTACCAGTTACGCACAGGGTTCGATATAATCGACTTAATCCCTTTGTCTGTCCTTGTTTGTCCCCTCTATGTTTAGCCCCCTGTGGGCAATAAAGAAATATATATATGTATATACGACGGGCTTATTTCAGTTTCCGTCTACCAAATCCAAGCAGAGGACACTTGCCGAAGATGCCACGTAGTGGAACTGAACTTCGAATCATGTGACTGAGAAGCAAACCTCTTACTTCACAGTCACACTCGCACTTATTATTTATTTATTTATTTATTTATTTATTCTGAAAGAAAAGAAATCTATGCCATTTTTAACCATTCAATACCATGCTTATGTCGGGCAATGTAAATGCATGGAATGTGGCAGGAGGACAGCATTTCCTTTCGTTTCAGCCGTCACAGTTCGGTGATGTTACTTATAACGTCCATAACACGCTTCATGTCAAATTTCACTCTCATGTACTTTAGCGTACCCTCTAGTTCTTAAAACATTTTTTTCCCTATTACCGTTTATGATCATTATTCAACATAACATGAAATAAGGCAAACAAAACGCATGGCAAGATATCGACCAGAATATTTTCGATCTGTAGTAAACTACTTTGTTTAAAGCTTTCGTTTACTCGATCTTTTCGATCTATATTCAAAGTAGGCCAAACGGAAAGTGGGCAATATTTTCCATTGTGTCTATCAACTTAACGTTTTATGCTATGTAACAACCATATGTAAGATATTTAATGTTGAGAACTTTCGTCGATACAATTTACACCTCCGAAAACGTAAAATTTCATTAAAAAACATGAATTATTAAGATTATTATGAAAAACAAAGTCGGGATGTGTGAACACCAAAGTGTGATTACATTATCATTATCATCATAATCGTCGTCGTTGTCATCGTCGTTGTTGTTGTTATTATTATTATTATTATTATTATTATTATTATTATTATTATTATTATTATTATTATTATTATTATTAAGACAGCGATTTAAGGCAGCGAAACTGACAGAATCGTTGGCACACCAAGCAAAGTGCTTTGCGGCATTTCGTCTGTCTTTGCGCCCTGAGTTCAAATTCTGGCGAGGTCGACTCTGCCTTTCGTCCTTTCGGAGTCGATGAAATAAGTACCAGTTGAGTATTGGGGTTGATGTCATCGGTTAGTGCCCTGCTCCGAAATTTCAGGCCTTGTACCAAAACAAGAAAGGATTCTTGTTATTATTATTATTACTATTATTATTATTATTATTATTATTATTATTATTATTATTATTATTATTATTATTGAGTGAAAGAGCAGTGCATGCCATCCAAGTGACACTGGGGTAAAATATACGAAGCCCATTATACCCATCATGACTACCTGTCTGATAAGGGTACACCAGGCACATGCACCACAACCATATGTGCGCGACATGGTGATCTCATATAAAGATAAACAGCACATGACCTCACAGGTGAGGCCCTGTTAGAATTTTCTTCAGGTCAAGTAGCCCATTCCGCTCTAAAGGTCCTTGAATACGGGTTGTTTAAGGGTGTTGAATGAAACATCCATGTTTCCGCAGGTAAATTAACCAAACCCCAAAGAATTCCTCTCAACACATGGCTATGATGCTTCCCCACTACTTCTGCTCGTGATCAGAGATGCACATATTTTTAGCCACCAAGGGACATACTCAACTGGTTATGGTCAAACAACTGACAAGCAAATATGTGGTACTAAGCAGAATATTTTCTGTAGCCCATCTTTTATACCAAGACCAAACAAGGTACAACTAAGATCAGAAGCTATGAGAGCCACTGCCTGACACTGCATCAGAGCAAGCCACTAAACAGGTGAGATACCAAGCAACTGAAAAAAATTTGCTTACGTACTATAAGAAAAAAAAAATCTTTTTATAAAATTTATAATAAAACGAATGAATAAGATTGTATTTACATGGAGAGGAATTTACGTAAAATATGTGAGGTACCCATGAGTATATTTTCCATTTCACCTTATTTTGGAGCCGCCAGGAATTTGCTCTACATATTTGTTCCAAAGCAATGGGTAATTGTTGCTGCTTTGAGATACCACATTGCTCTAATTTTTATCTCCAAACTCCACATTTTTATCATTGTGTTCGCGAGTGTTTTGCTGTCGTGTACTGTCTTCTTCCATATTGTTTGTACGTGGGTCACATATTGGCAATAAGAAAGGCAGACGATACTCCTTAACTAAAATGAACAATCAGATCGTCGTGGTAGGTAGAGATCGCTTATTTAGCTTCATAATCAATGTTTTGTAGAGAAGGCTTAACTGAAACCCCAAAGTCGCTGTTCAACATGTGACATATGTTCTCAGTGAACATATGTCACCTTCAGTATTTTGGATAACTATAAAATGCATTGATGATCAATGTATATTTGAAATGACATATCCTGGATGAGGCAACATTTAATATTGCGTTCAGCCAATGCTTTGTAAATAGACGAACACCCCGAAGTATAACGGAATATTTTGCCATTCTTCTCTTTAGCTTTGGAAAGACAAACACGAATTTGCATCTATGTTCTTCTTTCGTCGTCTTGGTGTTGAATAAGATTTAAGTCTAAAACCATTTTAATTTTATGGAAGAGGACGATTGATCAATCCAGTAGCGTAGCTAGAGGCGGGGCGGTCTACCAGGGTGATACTTTCATGGGAACGGCACATTTGGGTTGCTTCATAAGCTTATATAAGTTTGGGGCCCTGAGGTGGGGCGTTAATTGGTTGTAGGTTCAAGGTCAGGAATTATAAGGGACGGGGACAAGGTGAGTGATTTTAAGGGATGGGGGTGAACCCAGTACTTAACTGGTACTTTATTTTATCGACCCCGAAAGGATAAAAGGCAAAGTTGACCTCAGCGGGATTTGAAATCGGAATGTAAAGAGCCGAAAGAAAATTCGCTAAGCATTTTATCCGCTGTGCTAACAACTCTGCCAGTTCGTCGCCATTTATATGTGCGTATGTATGTATGCATGTACGTATGTGTGTATGTGTGTGTGTGTGTGTGTGTGTGTGTGTAACCAGGATAACTAAGCACTAAAGTCCGTTAAGGCTGATTCTCTTTGGTCGCACATCTCAGTGAATTCCCAACTAACAAGTGGCAACAGTTTTTAACTTGGCTGAACGAAACCTTTTAGCGCGTGTTATTACATGTGAATAAATAATGCAGACATTAAATAATTTCACTACAAGGCTGTCCCGAGTGAATTTATGCTCA
>NC_068988.1:29896669-29897963 GCF_001194135.2 Octopus bimaculoides
ATATATACATAGACATATATACATATATATGTGTGTATATATATATATATATATATATATATACATATGTATTCTCACACACATCAATATCTTCAAAAATGTCAACATATATTTTTATATATTTATCTTTATATAATTTTGTCTCTGTTTGGGAGTGTCTTTTCGTTTTATCATTTCTCTGGATAATATCATTTTAATGGTTTGCATAAAGAAATACTCTCGCAAATATATCTGCGAAATATTTCTAATATGCATATGTGCGTAAAATGTATGTATGTATTTATGTATGTCATTATTCAGTTTATTTCGAGATTTCTTACCAATAGAGAAAGAACCAGTTTCTAACCTCGATCCAAGACTCCTTCATTGGAATTTCAACATCAACAGCAGGGTATGTTTGTTTGTATGTGTGTATGTATGTATGTATGTATGTATGTATGCGTATAGGTTTGCTTGTATGTATGTATGTTTTATTTAAGTTTTTAAGAGAGTTCAAGCTTGTCGCTAAAAAAGTGACAAGACTTTCTGAGTCAAGAGAGTCCCCGGTGTTTGTAAATATGTTGTTGAGTCGGTGTAGTGTTTGAACTGTCGATGCAGACACCCAAGTGTGCATCCATTCACCTAAAGAATTTCAGATGGAGAATCTTCGGAATGTCCTACAAATTTTCATTGTGCCACTAATAAATTGAATTTGGAGAATCCACGCCAGTTTCTTTTGCTCTTTTTAGGGTTTTCTTACCACGCCAGACAAAATTCCAAGCAGCATTCGTTCAAATATCGCCGAAATCATCTTTGCAATATAATCGAGGTCGATAAAATAAGTATCAATTGAGTACTCGGTTTGATGAAATCGATATATACCTCCTCTCAAAACTGCAGGCCTTGAACCGAAAATCAGCATGAACTATTATTAGATCTATCATAGTAACTACATCGACCAGTCATTGTTGGCACAAAATGTGTTGACTAAGGTAAATTTGAAAGAGCGCCGTATGTTTCAAGGACGGCTTTTTTGATTCCCATTTAGTCTTGTTTCACGAGTCCCCTGTCAAATAAAAGATTGGTTTTCACAAATATGTTTATTGTTTATAAATAATATAAAAACATATTGGAGAATTATTAACATATGAAGAAACGGAAGCCTATACTGTTTATGGTTAATTCCTTCCAGACTAAGGCATACCATGCATAGTACACGAACACACACACACACACACATACACACACATATCTATATATGAATATATAGATATATATACATATGTATATATGTATGTGCATGTTTATATATATA
>NC_068988.1:29898073-29898800 GCF_001194135.2 Octopus bimaculoides
AGATTACGTAAGTTAAACGAGAAAGCTTTTAAGTAGTCGCTCGACCTGGGAGAAATAAAAGGCTAAAAGTCCCTCACAGCGCACTTTCTGAGATAAGAATACCTTCTCAGAAAGAAAATGAATAGTTAGCTGTAGTAGTAGTAGTAGTAGTAGTAGTAGTAGTAGTAGTAGTAGTAGTAGTAGTGGTTGTTAACATCTGCTGGGCAGCTAATTTCCACAACTATGCACAGTTTCTCTTCTCTATCCCAAATCATTATATCGGGTCCGTTGTGCTTACATTTTACTGAGGTCTTCACTGGGACATTCCACCAGTATTCCTTTTCATTATGAGTGGCTATGGCTTCTACCATATTGTGGGTTCTTATTTCTTTGTCCTCGGGATTATCCTTCTGGCAGATTTCATTATAGAGTGTTTTATGTATGTATGTGAATATGTGTTATGGTAAGGTTTAGCAGGTTCGGACGACCCTCTTCTCGCAGTTCTAAGTAAATATAATTATTTCTAAACATTTATTTTAAATTTTGTGTTTTTTTGTTTTTTTTGTTATTGTTTATTAAGCACCAAATGGTGGGTCCGTCCGTTTTAATGATTAAGAAACTCCTCGATCAGCTACGCTCAATGCGCATTTGGGAATCTGTGTGCGCGCGTGCGTGTGTGTGTGTGTGAATGCGTGTGTAAGTCTTTAACTACAACTTCAATGAAGTTAGTACACGTAAATGAAATGTT
>NC_068988.1:29898810-29899889 GCF_001194135.2 Octopus bimaculoides
CTCTCTCTCTCTCTCTCTCTCTCTTTCACTCCCTCTGATATACAAATATTAACGTTAGTAAACAGAGTTTGACCTTGAACTTGATGTGAAAAATGTACAAACGAAAATGGCGTGAAACTCAAATTTTGCAGAAACAGAGCGGAACATGGGAAATATGGAAACTAATTCTAAAGATCGATATTGATTCCAACTGCTTTAATGACTGATTATAGTCGATAATTATCGAGACAGACTTCAAACAAATTTGATGCGCTATAAAAGTGAACTATAACGAGGAGAGGTAAGGCAAAAATAGACACACGTCAGGTGTCTGAAAGAATTTGTGAATGAAAGATTTATACGAATACAAATACATATCCTTTGGCAGAATGCGCTTTTGTAGGTATGAATGATCACGTGACAATGCAACAGACAAAATTAGATTTATTAAACCAAAAGTAATTTCCTGTGCAGTGATAAAAAAAAAATTGCTGATTGCACAAGTTCAGTAGCGGATCTAAGGAGAGACCATGACGAAGGTGGGGCGATGCTTTTACGGAGGCGGCATTTCTGGGTTTGTTGTATAAACTTGTGTAGGGGAGAGTGAGGGGAGGCGGCGGTGAGGGGTCTGAGAAGTGGTCGCGGCAAAGTGAGGGGCTGTACCGGGCGGCACACACTCTAGCTACGCTACTGCATAAAATTCAAATCAATATCAAATATTTCGCTCTTGTCTCTATGTCGCATCATTGTAAGCCAATGGCCGTGTAGTTAAGAAGCTCATGTCGCCACTGCTTCGTTTTGTTTCAAACCCACAGCACAACATATTGGGTGGATGTCTCTTTTTCAAAGCGTTGAGTCTGTGAGTAAAATTTGATAGACGGAAATTGTGCGTAAGAAAGAAGCCCGGTGTATGTGTGAATGTGTGTGTGTATGTGTGTGTGTGTCTTTGTGTCTGTTTGCCCCCTTCCCCTTCACCATCGCTTGGCAACCAATGTTGATGTGTTTAAGTCCCCATAACTTAGCGGTTCGCCAAAAGAATAAGCCCAGGGGGCGATTTCTTCGACTAAAAGGCGGTGCTCCTGCATAGCCGCAGTCAAATG
>NC_068988.1:29900368-29901042 GCF_001194135.2 Octopus bimaculoides
ATGTTAATTCTCTAAATTAGGTATTAACAGTAACTGCACGATAAAGTGAAGTATATTGCCACTTAAATGTGGCTGACCCCTAGGGGTGGATGTTACTGTTGTTTTAGCCCCAGGAGGACATCTCCTCCAGCTGGCTTATCGACACACTTCTATATATATATATATATATATATAGGACAATCAGTAAGTTGTCATAATAGTACTCGGAGTTTCAAATGCCGGAGCGAAGAGCTACGATGCATTCTCGTCGGTCATTAATTGTGTGAAATTGGTTGCGTGTATTTTTTATCTTTTGTATTTTTTTCTACCTATTAGAGTAACTTCCCTTTTATCCAACGGCATTTCATAGCGTTTATTAGCATTAATAGCCGACGATAATGCATCGTAGCTCTTCGCTCCGGCATTTGAAACTCTGAGTACTATAATGACAACTTACTGATTGTCCTAAACTATATATGTGTGTGTATGTGTGTGTGTGTGTGTGTATGTGTGTGTGTGTATGCATGTATGTATGAAAGGTTTCCTCACAGTTTTCGTTTACCAAATTCGCTCACATGGCAATGGTCGGCCCGGGGTTATAGTAGAAGACACTTGCGTTAGGTGCTACGCAGTTGGACTGAACTCGAGAGCGTGTAGTTACAAAGCGGGCTTTTTAAACACACTGCCATGCCAGC
>NC_068988.1:29903254-29905747 GCF_001194135.2 Octopus bimaculoides
CAGTACGCAACTGATACTTAATTTATCGACCCTGAAAGGATGAAAGGATGAAAGGCAAAGTCGGCCTCGGCGGAATTCGAACTCAGAACGTAAAGACAGACAAAATGCTGCTAAGCATTTCGCCCGGCGTGGTAACGTTTCTTATTTCTTTACTGCCTACAAGGGGCTACACACAGTGGGGACAAACAAGGATAGACAAACGGATTAAGTCGATTATATCGACCTCAGTGCGTAACTGGTACTTAATTTATCGACCCCGAAAGGATGAAAGGCAAAGTTGACCTTGGCGGAATTTGAACTCAGAACGTAGTGGCAGAGGAAATACCGCTAAGCGTTTCGCCCGGCGTGCTAACGTTTCTTATTTCATTATTGACCATTAGGGGCTAAACATAGAGGGGACAAACAAGGACAGACAAAGGGATTAAGTCGATTACATCGACCCCAGTGCATAACTGGTACTTATTTAATCGACCCCGAAAGGATGAAAGGTAAAGTTTAATAATAACAATAATAATAATAATAATAATAATAATAATGATGATGATGATGATGATGATAATCGAACTTCTCAACTGTAGAGTTTGAAATTCATCGAAAAAACAAAAAGGCGAAGACAGGTGTATGAACAACAAGCAAGTGTATTAGTTTGACGCTCGGGAAAATGATTTAAAGCTCTTCCACAAAAGAGGAGAAAAAGAAGATAAACAGAGAAAGAACGAATAAAAAAACTTGTAGATTTTAGCGGTTCAGCAAGTCTCTTAACTGTAAAGACTTGCATGGATTTCAAACAGCCGGATGAGGTAGAGCACAAAATGAAAGTGGCCCATTTGTATTTATGTGCGCAAGCACACACACACACGCTCGCACGCACGCACGCTCAAGCACACACTTATACATACACGGACCTTCAAATGCCAGCTTGTGTAAGCGATAGAGGAATAGAGAACTCAGTACATAATATAGAGCTTATTGTTTATTTAAAATAAATTTTTGTTCTCGCGACTCATGTTTCCTCATCTCTGCGACCTTTATATATAAATACCATTTCTAGTTTTAGATTTCAGAGGAAATTTTGATAAAGAATCCGGCTTCAAAAACGATAAAAAAAGAGGGGGATTAAAACCCGGCGGGGTTTAAGCGCAGAATGTAAAGAACCGGAAGAAATTATGTTAAACCTTTTGTCCGATGCTCTAACGATTGTGTTATAATAATAATAATAATAATAATAATAATAATAATAATAATAATAATAATAATAATAATAATAATAGCTTTGAAAAACATATTAAGAATATTGGAGCTGCTGTCAGGCTCAAAGTGATCCAGAAGTCAGCATTGTTGGGTACAGCTCGCATTCTAAGGAGAGTATTGTCTCTTTGAGTCACGGGAGAAGGCACTACTTGAAACCGTTGGTGATTTGTTATTGCCTGCTTTCAAGTAAAGAACAACTGGTAATTAAGAACTATCCAAGAGTCTTTCAGAATAATAATAATAATAATAAATTCAAATTATGATAAACATAAACAAACAAACGAAGTTTGCTTTTAGAAGCGTTGAGATGTCTCAGAAAGTTAAAGAAGTGATTTTAAATTCTCAATCGCAGGATAATGCTAATAATATAGCCCGAACAGGATAAGTTACTCCCATTTTGCAGAAAAAAGTGTAGGCGGTTAATAATAATAAAACACCAGCGAGCGTCACTGCCATAACTACAACGATACCATCAGTGCTATTATTATTGGTTTCAAATCTTGGCGCATGACCAGCAACTTCGGGGGAACACTGGAGTCGATGTAATCGACTCCAATGCTCCACTGGTATTTATTTTATTGACCCCGAAAGAATGAAAAGCAAAGTTGATTTCAACCCAATTTGAACGCAGAACGTAAAGACGGACGAAGTGCCGCTAAGAATTTTGCCCAGTGTGCAAACGGTTCTGCCAGCTTGCTACCTTCATCACTGTTGTTACAAATACCATCTAAACAGTACCATCATCTCCTCCATCTTTACCTCAATTTCCAAACTAGTCCATTACTATTTACTGTCAGTCCCTCTGCCGGCCGTTTAAATGTCAGCTCTTCCTGTTCTGGTCAAATGTAAAAACCAAACAAAAACCATGTCCGTTCTCTCCTTTCAACTTCTCTTTCTCTCTCTGAATCTCTCGTTTACTATATATATACGTATGCGTGCGCACATAATTCTGTTTTCGAGTGTGTATGTATGTACGTACGTACGTACATACATATGTACGTATGTATGTGTGTGTGTGTGTGCGTGCATGCGTGCGTATGTGTGTGTGTATGTGTGTGTGTGTATGTGTGTGTGAGAGTGTGTGTGCGTGTGTGTGAATGTGTGTGTGCGTCTGTGCGTGTGTGTGTGTGTGTGTGTGCGTGTGTATGTGTGTGCGTATGTGTGTGCGTGCGTGTGTGTTAGTGTGTGTGTGTATGTGTGTGTGTGTGGTTTCCTGTTATTTCGATTTAAACATAGTTAAAT
>NC_068988.1:29906661-29908991 GCF_001194135.2 Octopus bimaculoides
ATATATATATATATATATATATATATGACAGTTAAGGCGCACGGCTAAATGGTTAGAGAGTCGATCGTGAGGTTGTGAGATCGAATCCTGAACCGAGCTGTGTCTGCTGTAGAAATGAATGACCACTTTACTGATGCCAAGCTGTATCGGCCTTCACCTTTTTCTTGGATAGCATCGGTGGTGATGAGAGGGCAAGCTGGTATACATCGCACTACCTTCAAGAGTTTTAGTGGAACGAATCAACTCCAAAACATATTGTCTTCTTTTTTTTAAGCTTGTGACTTATTCTATCGGTCGCTTTGCCGAACCTCTGAGATACGGAGACGTATACCAGTAGAAAATATTTAGCCATGTTGCCGCATACTGGAATTGAATCCGGAACCACAAAGCAAGATTCACAACCTGCACCTAAATACATATATTGGATATCTATTTCTTTATTGCCCACAGGTGGCTAAACATAAAGGGGACAAACAAGGACAGACAAAGGGATTAAGTCGATTACATTGAATCCCAGTGCGTAACTGGTACTTAATCGAGCCCGAAAGGATGAAAGGCAAAGTAGACCTCGGCGGAATTTGAACTGAGAGCGTAAAGACAGACGAAATACTGCTAAGCATTTCGCCCGGCGTGCTAACGTTTCTTATTTCTTTATTGCTCACAAGGTGCTAAACATAGAGGAGACAAACAAGGACAGACAAAGGGATTAAGTCGATTAGATCAACCCCAGTGCGTAACTGGTACTTAATCGACTCCGAAAGGATGAAAGGCAAAGTTGACCTCGGTGGAATTTGAACTTACAACGTAACGGCAGACGAAATACCGTTTAGCCTTTCGCCCGACGTGCTAACGATTCTGCCAGCTCGCCGCCCTAACATATATTATTTATCGTTTCATTTCTATTATTGCTTGACAATGGCTAAACATGAAATTCCGAGCTTGCAATTTGTGAAATTTTAGCTTTCAAAATAAAATGTTATTGTGTCAGTTTTATCTATAACAATACATTCTGTGAATTGTGTATATTTGTTTTTGAAAGAATTAAAAAAAATAAAGGACACAAGCACATATACACGCACACACACATACACACACATACACATGCACATACCCACGCACACGCTCGCGCGCGCGCACACACAGACACAGACACACACACACACTTCGGTTCCGTGATACAATCAGGAAAATAGAATTCAAGTCAGTAGTATATATTTTTATTCTTTTATTCTTGTATTTGTTTCAGTCATTTGACCGCGACCATGCTGGAGCACCGCCTTTAGTCGACCAAATCGACCCCAGGATTTATTTTTTGTAAGCCTAGTACTTATTCTACTGGTCTCTTTTGTCAAGGCCATTTTTGTGGCTACCGGCTTTTACATGCTTTTCTAAGTAGCAATCTTAAACAACAAGCAGAGCAAATGAGACGCACCAAAGTGGTATGAAGGACTTCTTAAGGGCCACCGCCTCTAATCGTAGTCGTCTTTACTGACAGCTCTGCTGCGGGGACTTTTAAGAGTGTACGATCCAAGGCCCTCTTCAGGGCCACTAACTATAAATTCTTACCATCGGATTCATTTTGCTAGCAGCTCCGCCACAAAGATATTTCATAGTGAACGTTCAAAGGCCCTCTTTAGGGCCAACACCTGTAAATTGTTACTTTTATAGTCGTGTTTGACGGAAGTCTTTCGGTTCATTTGAACGATCACTTCACTGAGAGTTATGCCGGGCAACACCGGGTATCTCTGCTAGTTTTATAATAGACATAGACATATATATATATATATAATTCAAAAATTGCGTTTGAAGATTTACGCCTGAACCGCGTGGTTCATTGTTATTAATCTTTATTTTTAAATCCCTTTTATTAAGCAAAATTGTATATAGTTTACAACTGTCAGCAGACGTACACATATAAAAAGGCGTGTGACCAGCATTGTTGCAGAATCTGCAAAAGAAGTTTTTGTCCCTTCAGACAATGGAAATTCTTTAGTGTTTGGAAATATTACAAAAAAAAACCCGGCTCGTGTCGTACTTGGACACACCGACACACACACACGCACACACATACACACAAGCACACACATACACACACGCACACATACACACACACGTGTATGTACGTACGTACGTACGTACGTACGTACGTACGTATGTATGTGTGTATGTATGTATGTATGTATGTATGTGAGTATGCATGTATGTATGTATGTATGTATGTATGTGAGTGTGTATGTCTGCCTGTCTGTCTGCCTGTATGTATGTATACCCAATAGGTTGTCTTTAATCGTTTAACATTCACTTGTTGCAGTCATTGGACCGCGGCCATG
>NC_068988.1:29909391-29910289 GCF_001194135.2 Octopus bimaculoides
ATAGACAGATAGATAGATAAATAGATAGATAGATAGATAGATAGATAGATAGATAGATAGATAGATAGATAGATAGATAGGTATAAAAATAGAGTGATGACCAGAGAAATAGCATATATCTTGAAAACACAGATGTGCACTTGAATGGGATGTAATTATAGAAGTACAACACAGTTCTACAAAAGCCCTGTAGGCCAGTGTTTCAAAACACCCACTGAACACATTTGGCTTTCTCTTTCTATCAGACAAAGAAGATACATAGAAAGACCACGTACATTATCTCCCTGTATGGAACCCATATTAAAAAGGAACTCTTATATAAACATCACTTTTTATTTACAAAGCTTCTGAACATCACTTTGTAAAAACTTTGCATGGCGTCTGTCTTTATAGGGTCTGCTTATATGCTGCATGATGGCAGAAATTGCAAACTACAGCAGAGGAAATGAGTAATTCCCAGCCTTAAGTAGTGATACATCGTGTTGTTGTAGGTGTTACGTCATCACATCGTTTTATTTCTATCGTCTGGTTTTAAGCGTCGAGTTAAATTTGAATCGGTCACCGGTACACGGCAGGCAATTTTGTGGAGAAAGGCACGAAGCAAAATGGAGCAAAAGTAAATATAAATAGAATTGAAGGAGGGACGAACCGAGGGAGGGATGAAAGGGAGAGACAAAGAATATGCGAGAGAGAGTACGTGAGAAGTATATTAAAAGAGGGAGATGAAAAGGTAAGTGGACATTGGTAAAGGAAAAACTAAGAGAATAACAGGGAAAGTTAGATTAAAAATTCAGAGAAAAAATTGGCGGATGTATTTATAGAAATGAAATGTGGGAGAGAAATATATATATATATATATATACATATATATATATATATATATATATATATATATATA
>NC_068988.1:29910822-29912755 GCF_001194135.2 Octopus bimaculoides
TGTGTGTGTGTGTGTGTGTGTGTGTGTGTGTGTGTGTGTGTGTGTTAGAGTGAAATGGGAAAGAAAATAATTATAAAAAGTAATGAGAACAAGATAAAAGAAAGTAGGAAGGAGGCAGACTTAGAACAAGAACCAGATAAAAAAATAGACAAGTAGAGAGGAAAGAGAAAGGAAGAAAGAAGGAAAAAGGAAAGAAATAAGGAAAGAAAGAAACGTAGTGAAAAAAAGAAGAGGAAAAACAAAATGTGTTGAGGTAAATATGAAAAGTGAGCAAACTGTGGTGGCGAGAGGCGAGGTTGGAGAGAGAAAAAGAGTTGGGGAGGAATTAGTTTCTACAAATTCTTTAATTATACGAAAAGACCATTTCAGTGTTGTGAGGTAATTTAGAAGCTTTGCAGGCTGTAATTACAGCTGTTAATTGCCTGGCGTTTGTATTTGAAGTGCAATATCTAACACAGCTAGATGACGTGTAACACAGCTGTAAATAAACCATGTCAAAGCATTATGTGTATGTATGTATGTATGTGTGTGTGTAGAGAGAGAGAGAGAGAGAGAGAGAGAGAGAGAGAGAGAGAGAGAGAGAGAGAGAGAGAGAAAGAGAGATGGAGAGAGAGAGAGAGAAACAGACAGACACAAATAAAAAGTTGCAAAGAAATTCGACAAGGAACAAATGAAAACCATACACAAAAGACGTGGACACACTCATTCCTCATCAGTTGTCGAACAAAGATCATTACAATTTCGCGCCATATATACATATATACATCCTTTAGACGCTGGATACCAGAAGTATGAGACGCTCTGCCACCGTCGTTTTGTCGCTACCTCTTTGGCGTTGCCGATTCGACGCTGACTTATTTGACATCAGATGCTTGAATGTTTTCTTGTTCTCTCTTTCTCTTCTCTCTTTCTCTCTCCCTCTGTTTACGTGTGTGATCATATTTCTCCTTATGTGTACGAGGAAAGGTAACTGTTTGTGTCAGTCGTGTTCAGCTAATAAATTATAATGTCTCTGTCGCTCTCTCTGAGTACATTTCTGCGCGTACGTGCATGTACAAGAAGTATCTAGAGATACAAGCTTTCAAACGCTGGAAACACAAACATTCTCCGTGTCTTTCTCCCACGGAAATGTACTGAATGGGTCAATTGAGCCGTTGACCCAATTGAGCACAAATATTCAATGAGGAAATCGTATAAAAATATCCTACGAAATTATTACTTTGTCGATAGTCGTCCGCATGAATAACCTTATTGCGCTGCTTCAGTTCCTTTGGAACATAGGCGTAAAGTTCTCCGCTCTCTCTTTCCTTTCTTTCGTTCATCAGTTATATACGATTCTACAACTACTCTACAACTGACATTTTGTTTAGAAAAGAAGTAGGAAATAATGAAACAATCTTGACCTTTAATGAATTCCCGAAGTCGAGAACTGTGACTTCCATTGTTACTTCCACGAGCCCCGATTCTTTTCTAGGCGGTGAAATGTGATGGAATAATCTGTGTAATGACAAAGAAAGGGCTTACAAAAGCACTAATACATGAAAACAATATCTCGCTTCTAATTAGTCATAAAACAGCGGATAATGTCATCTATATATATATAAATGAGAATGTGTGTCTGTCTGTCTGTCTGTCTGTCTGTCTGTCTGTCTGTCTGTCTGTGTGAATCCCTAAAACTCGAGAACTACGCAACCAATTTCATTCAAATTTTACACATGCCTTACTTAGGGTTCCAGTTGTGTTTTAGTAAAAAAAAATTATTAACTTCTTGCAGAGTTCGAGCACACGGCAACATAATATCTCCTCCACTATTTAAGTATTACGTGTCAAAAGTGAAACAAAAACACTCATGTCAAATACTTTCACTTTAAAAAGGAAACTATTCCACTAACTGAAACAATCACATTTCGATACTGTAGTGACAGATACTTTC
>NC_068988.1:29913316-29914585 GCF_001194135.2 Octopus bimaculoides
GTTGGCTGCTCAAGAGTGGGCAGCAACAAAAAACCTATTTGTATATGCTCCACAAGGGAAAACAAGGAACATAGTTTACAATGAGGTGTTATAATCACAACAGCAAGAAAGTATGTACATGATCACCTTCTTTTACGAAACTTCATTGACTTTCATATATTTATATTGATATACATATATATACGTGTGTTTGGGTGCGTGTGTGTATATACATCTCTATATATAAAGATGATGCGTAGTCTAGACGGCGTTTTTAGATTTCATTATTCTCTTTAACCCGGGCAACGCCGGGTATTTCTGCTAGTTATTTATAATTAACCGACGACCTCCACTTGAAAGCACACCCAGAATAAGGATTAAATGAAGGGGAAAAGAGAAAGCAATACAATGTATAAATACTATATAAGGGGAAATTAAGGCGTATGAAGGGGGGAAAGCAAGGAGAAGTGGGGGTGTAAAAATAATAAAGAAAACAGGTGAAGCAAATAGAATGAAGGGGACTATGAATGTATCGAATATTAATCAATATTAATCAAAGTATCGAATATTAATCAATAGAAGAAGGAAGTAAAATGTATATTAAATGGAAATGAGTGAACAGATGATGGAGTATCGATGTCAGGTTATACCTATGATCGAAGACGTTCCGGCCGTGACTTTCTCGCCACCTTCTCTGACATACGTGTAATTTAGGCTCATTATTATCCAACAATTCTCCGTTTACATACGGTTTATATACGGGGGATTCGAATGTAAGGATCTTGTTCAAAATGGGGGCACCAGTATTTTCTTAACGAAACACTTTGAAACTTGGGACACTGGTAGAATGTGTCATATAAAACATCTTTTTCTCTTAGTCTTCTTAACAAAAAAACCTACATCGCAAGTTATTTCATGTTAAAGTTGTATTTCTGTAATTTCAACCAATGACTGACGTCCATTCAGCCGGATATTATTAAGTGTTGTCTATGTAAACAAACGATGGCTGAAGCATATTGGCAGTAGAGTTAGGGTTAGGGTTAGGGTTAGGGTTGGGCAGTAGCTAATAAACCTTTCATACAGTTCAGGCAGATGTTAACGAAATAAACACGCATGAAAGAAAATGTTAACAAAATTATAAATGGAGATTAAATACGCTTTACACCGCTTAAACTTCCAAAGGAGCAAGTGTAAACAGCTGAATACTTGTCAGTGATTGGTTGAAATTATCGAAATAAGACAATTTTTTACATGAAATAAATTCGAATACAAAAATTTTTTTCTGTTCTA
>NC_068988.1:29914595-29916057 GCF_001194135.2 Octopus bimaculoides
TTGGGCAGTAGCTAATAAACCTTTCATACAGTTCAGGCAGATGTTAACGAAATAAACACGCATGAAAGAAAATGTTAACAAAATTATAAATGGAGATTAAATACGCTTTACACCGCTTAAACTTCCAAAGGAGCAAGTGTAAACAGCTGAATACTTGTCAGTGATTGGTTGAAATTATCGAAATAAGACAATTTTTTACATGAAATAAATTCGAATACAAAAATTTTTTTCTGTTCTATAACACAAAATAGATAAGTATACGAAGTTTGAAAGTCTTTCGGTACCCAAAACACTACATAAAACTTTAATGAAAACTGGTGCCCCCGTTTTGAACAAGATCCGAATGTAGTTCTTAACAAGTTGAGAGACACTTAAAGGAGCCCCTCATAGTCTCATGCTTTCTCGCATTGGCTCAGTGGAATATTAAATTTGTCGTATTTGATGGTATATAAGACGCACTTTTCCCACTCTTTCCACAAAAAAATGTCCCCAAAATAGAATCCCTCCAGATCCTGTAGTTGGCTTCTCGTAAGCTAATCCTGTCCCTGACGCTCTCTACGATAGGCTAATCCTCTAACCCAGGTGATCTCTGTTACTTTGCTTCACTCCATAATAATTGTATATTTACTTCGGACATAATGCCGCTTTGGCAGAGTGCTCAGCAATTGTGATAACGCGGGTTCAATTCCGCTGCTTTTCATTTAAGGCAGAATTGTTGCAACGAGATTCTGGATCTATAGGAAGTAGTAGTAGTGGTAGTGGTGGTGGTGGTGGTGGTGGTGGTAGTAGTAGTAGTAGTAGTTATTGTTGTTTTTTAGTTGTTCTTTAACCTAGAATATAAACTATATTGTTATCATTGTTGCTGCTGCTGCTGTTGCTGCTGTTGTTATTGTTGCTGCTGTTGTTGTTGTTGTTGCAGTTGTTATTGCTGTGTAATAGACTTGTTATTCCTATGATGTGTAGATATTTGAACAAACGCGACCCACAGATCTGTTTGCTTATTTATTTTTTATTGTTGTTGTTGTTTTCCTATCAAAAACACATCCCCATCAAACGAGGACACGCACTCTCCAACATGCAGCGATGAATCATTCCTTTTCTACTCTAGGCACAAGGCCCGAAATTTTGGGGGAAGGAAGGGGCCAATCGATTAGATCGACCCCAGTACGCAGCTGGTACTTAATTTATCGACCCCGAAAGGATAAAAGGCAAAGTCGACCTCGGTGGAATTTGAACTCAGAGCACGAAGACAGACGAAATACCGCTAAGCATTTCGCCCGGCGTGCTAACCATTCTGCCAACTCGCCGCCTTGCAGTGATGAATCATATGTCAAGTGAGGACCCAGTTTGTTTGCTTTTTTCCGTTTTTCTTTCCCCCCTCTTTTTTTGCATACAACAATAGTCACTGTTATTCCTTTAGAAATTGTCACCTTTTCTCCTTTCTTTTTTTCTATGTTTATTA
>NC_068988.1:29917271-29924542 GCF_001194135.2 Octopus bimaculoides
CCCCCCCACACACACACACACGCACGCACGCACGCACGCACGCACGCACGCATGCACGCACGCACGCACGCACGCACGCACGCACGCGTAGTGACTACATCTGCATGTGTGGTCACCAGTTTAGATCCCCCTTAAAGCGGGATCTATTATCATCATTTGTTTGTTTCAGTCATTTGACTGCGGCCATGCTAGAGCACTGTCTGGAAAGAATTTTAGTCGAACACATCGACCCCAGGGCAGCCTAGTACTTATTCTATCTCTCTCATTTGCCGAACTGCCAAGTTACAGGGACATAAACACACCAACACCGGTTGTCAAGCAATGCTAGGGGAGACAAGCACAGACACGCTCACACACTTCTTGAGCACGACCTCACGTTCGTTTTGTTTTCTTTCATTTTCTCTTTTTCTCTTTTTTTCTCTGTTTTTTAATTGTTTGTTCTTTGAATTGACTATATATAGGTATATATACTCACAAACACACACAAAGCCACAAACAGACAGAAATTGTCATTTATGTATATAGATATATAACAGGCTTCTTTCAGTTTCCGTTTGCTAAATCCATTCACCAGGCTTTGGTCGGACTGAGGCTATTGTAGAAGACACTTACCGAAGGTGCTACGCAGTGGGACTGAACTCGGAACCATGTGGCAGGGAAGCTAGCTTCTTACCACACAACCACGTTATTTTTATTTATTTTGCATGTGTAGGTGTGTGTCTTTGTGTATGTATTTGCCCACCTTCTCGCCTGACAACCGGTGTTGGTTTATTTACGTTCCCGTAATTTAGTGATTCGGCCATAGTGACTGATAGAACAAGTACCAACCATGCTGAATATAAAGTCCCGAGTGATAAGGCGGTGATCTGGTAGAATCGTTAGCAAGCCAAGCAAAATGTTTAGCGGCATTTCGCCCGTCAATACATTCTGAGTTCAAATTCGGCCGAGGTCGACTTTGCCCTTCATCCTTTCGGGTTCGATAAAATAAGTACGAGTTGAAGAATGGGGTCAATGTAACCGATTTACCCCCTCTCCCGAAATCGCTGGCCTTGTGCCAAAATTTAAAGTCAGTATATAGTACTGGCGTCGAATTTGTCCGACTAAAGCCTTTTAAAGCAGTGCTCCGACATGGCCGCAGCCCCACTGAAACGAGTAAAAGGATGAAAAAAATATTCTTCATCTGCTAATATTTTCTGCCAGAGATTTAGAGATTTCTCCCATGAGATTCCAGATAAGATTTACGAGATTATGAACATAAACATCCAGTAACATGAAATGCCGAAGTAAGGTTTTCTTCTCAGCGAAATGTTTTAACGAGATATTTCTCTTATTTTATATTTACAAACTATACTTTTTGATATGAGAGGCTTGGGCGAAAGCTGGCTTTCACAGAATATCTAGGAGAACTAGGAAGAGATTGAATGAGAGATTCGGTGTTTTATTTACAAACAATCTCCATTGGGAGACGGAGCTGTTAGACTGACTATCTATCTATCTATCTATCTATCTATCTATCTATCTATCTATCTATCTATCTATCTACCTATCTGTCTGTCTGTCTGTCTGTCGGTCTATATGGTAAGTGCTAATGCACGTAACTCTCGCCCTTGAGTCACTATGCTGCTTCTGCTAAATAGCAGTACAAAAATATATATATACTCATGTTTTGAATTCTATTTTTCCTCTTTGCATCACCAAATCTCCATCTATCTATCTATCTATCTATCTATCTATCTATCTATCTGTCTGTCTGTCTGTCTGTCTGTCTGTCTGTGTATCTGTTTGTCTACCTATCTTTCTATCTATCTGTCTATCTATCTGTCTATCTGTATCTCTCTCTCTCTCTCTCTCTCTCTCTCTCTCTCTCTCTCTCTCTCTCTCTCTCTCTCTCTCTCTCTGCTTGCCCGGAATTGTTCCTCTTCGATTACTATCGCAAACAGCAGTAGCTTTCTTCAACCGAATACACGTCGTTGATTGGCTGAAATTACCCAAATACGACAACTTTAACACGAAATAACTTCTAAAATATGAAATTTTGTCAAAAACGTTCAGAGTAAACCGTGTTCTACGTGAGAAATTCTACCAGTATTCGAAGTTTCAGACTGTTTAGTTAAAAAGAAAATTAATCAAAAAACTGTGATTGAGATGGAATAGATCCGATCGAAAATCTGAAATCATCTTCGAAACCGACGGAATTCCATTTTATGAATAATTGAGTTTTGTATTTTTCACCACCTTCAACCACACAACTACTCCTTCATTACCATTTTCTTCAACTTCAGGTTTATTCATTTATATTTTATCGCTTATTTTTTACTGGTTTCAGTCATTGGACTGCGGCCATGCTGGGGCACCACCTTGAAGGATTTTAGTCGAACGAATCGACTCCAGTGCTTATTCTATCGGTATATTTTGCCGAAACGTTAATTTACGGGGACGAAGACACACCAACAGCGGTTGTGAAGCGGTGGGGTGGGAGGATAAATACTGACACAGACACAGACACGCACACGCACATACATACACACACACATGTATGTATGTATTTAAGACTGTAAAATCTAGCTGGAGAGAGATTTAGTTGCTATTTCTAGCAAGCAAACCGACCACGTAGATTTTTGGATTCCACTTTGTGTCAAGGAGCATCCAGTGGTTTTACGTGAAAGCAACAAAAGAAAAAGTTGTTCAAAACAACCCAGATCATGGCACAATAACTACCAGCACGAATTTTTCATTGTTACAACCATATCGCATACCTGTCATTTCATTCAATTTACGTTCACCTCTTACCAAGTACAGGTAGTAATTAGATGCCACTTGAAGTATACACCCTCTTTTAAATTAAAGCAGAACATAAAAGAAAGTTTTGGCTAGACGAGGCTGTGTTATGTAATGTAGAACGACGGAGGTGATGATATAGGTGTCTGACATATTGAATAATTAATGAGGCAGATATAGTCGTCTGTATCGCAGAAGATGACCTCAATATACATATATATACATATAGGCTTTTTCGGCCACACCACTTGACAAACAAGCCCATATTGTATCCATTTCACAAGTGTATGGCTCAGGTTTACTTACCTTAATTAAACCCTAGAACCCCTAAGGAGCATCGGCCATAAGACAACTTTTCTCCGCTCTTCTCATTTCTGGGCTGTCTTTTCCGCTTCTCTCCAGTTGGATCCCTGCCTCTTTGCAGCTTCCTTTCAGATTTTGTTGCACCCTGTCATTTGTATCTCTGAGGGAAGGCTTTGCTCTCTCAAGTGTTGTTGGTTTTGAATTGTCATAGACGCTTCTGTAACATTGGTTTTTTTTTTTTTTTCTGGATACAGATGTTGGCCCTACACAAGCCCATTTTTATTCTTGGGAAGAAGTGGTCCCTACTATTCAGGCTTCTATCCTTTGACTTGTCCAGCACAGGAGGCTCTATCGTGAGTATGTACTCTGCTGGCATAGCGCTCAGGACTATTAAGGCAACACAAGTCACTTCACCACAACAACGATTGAACCTTGTGGTAAAGGGTACATTTATAATTGAATGGCTATGATTATGAGATCCCAGGTTTGAACCCACTGCACATAGATTCGGATCAACCAATATCTTGAAATGGAGTTTGGTAGACGGAAGACGAGAGTTGTGTAGAAGCCTTTTACCCGGAGTGCTAACGATTCTGCCACCTCGCCGCCTTTAAAAGCAATTAATAATAATACTAATGATTTCAAATGTTTACTACAAGGACAGCTTGGGGGAGGTGGGGGTAGGTCGATTACATCATCGACCCCAGTGTTCAACTGGTACTTGCTTTATCGACCCCGAAAGGATGAAAGGCAAAGTCGACCTCGGCGGAATTTGAATCCAGAACGTAGCGACGGGCGAAATACCGCTAAACATTTCATCCAGCGTGCTAATGATTCTGCCAGCTCGCCGCCTTTAAAAGCAATCAATAATGATAATAATGATTATGATAATGACATCATCATCATCATCATCATCATCATCGTCATTATTATTATTATTATTATTATTATTAAGTATTAATAATGGTATAGCAAAAAGGCAATACAACAGAGTATGTATGTTTTAATGGCTGCGATGATATTAACTGTTTTAGTGAAAACGCAAGATGTGGAGTAAAGCCACTTGCCAAACAAGTACGACTGGAGAATTTATTTATTATGTGTCAACGAAAGCCAAACAAACAACTCAGAGTAAATATTATGAGAACGTCTATTAGACGTAGTCAACAGAGAATTTCGATGAATTTTGCAGAAACCTGTAATTTTGCTGCTGATTAGCAGAACCGAAAAAACTTGATTCAAAGAACGAAGAAATGCAAACAAGGAGTTCTGATTAAAGTAGTTTCGTTGAAAATAAATACTGTGGATAAAACATTTATAGGGCTACAACTAAATGGCACTTGACTCAAGTTTAGTTCTGTGATGATGGCACTGGTTAACGATCATCCTGGGCGTCAGATGCCTTCGTAAACTATGGACCAACAATTTAATTGCTATGTCTTTTATTTGTACTTGTATTTGTATTAGTGGTGGCATTCGCTTGAGGTGGTTTAAGCTGGCTCCGACCAACGAGTTCCCCACGTCCCTGACGAAAGCTGACAACATCTGACGCCACTAGGCAAAGCAATGCTTCTGCCTACAGCCCCCAAAATCCAGCTTGCAAATACGGCAAATGCCTCACTGAGAGAGCAAACGCGTCGGATAGTTCGGACGCCGTAGTCGTAGTCGTTATTCGCTGTTGAGGTGTGAAGTTCATGCTGTTTATTTGTCTTTTTATAAATTTCATATTGCGCTAAGGATTCATTTAAACTCCTCTTTATAAAGTCACTCAATTTTCAGGCAAAGGTAACTGCGTAATACTCCTCAGTATGTCATTAGCATCGTTTTAGAACGCCAGTTTTTATTATCTTCACAACACACTGCGATTCGTCTTCAGTCTTCTCTTCCTTCTCTCTTCAAATGTCCAAGTGTTCTACCGACTCTGCTGTTTCTTCAGAAGAAAGGCCTTTATCTTCTCTTTTTCTATCAACGATCAATTTTCAAGATGTCACCTTCCGTAACCTTATCAAATTTTCCCTCTCCTGAAAACTCCGAGACATCTTGTATGCGTGGCACTCTCTTCTGTTGATCTAAATTCTTCAGAATCGTTCATTGACTCGTATAGAACTTCTTTCCAAACTGCATTTAAGTAGTTTATAGAGAAAACGCCAATAAAATAGACAACATTTTTATATGCTGAATGACTACCAATAATTTTTAGCAGTCATATCAGTATTTGTGTCAAAGACATTGATCATTTTCTTAAAGTATTTCAAAAGACAGAACAACTGGAACGTTTGTTTTGCCTTGGTGCATCAGCTGAAGAACAGATGTGTTTGACTGAACTTTATTGAGGTTTGCAAGGCTGAAACATAAAAAGATAACAGATAAAAAAAAAATTAATTAATCAGTCCTGAAGGGCAAAGTCGAACCGGGCGGAATTTGAACTCAGAGCATAAAGACGGACGAAATGCCGCTAAACATTTTGCTCGACTTGCTAACGATTTAGCCAGCTCTTCGCCTTCCGTTGTATATCATACATATTGTTAGGTAATTGTCCCTGTAATATATATGCCAATGAGATCAAATTTCAAATCCATAATAAAAATTATTTTTAAATATTGTTACCCTAGCTTCCTGTTCTCTTTCTTTCTCTCCACCCCCACCCCGCCTTCATTTTACTTTCTCTCCCTCCCTTCCATTCTCTTTCTTTCTCAGTCGTTCGTCTAAATATCGTTATTCAGACAATTGTGGTTGACAATATGAAAAAAAGGTCATACCGAATATTGCAGAATAATATATTTTGATTTTTTGCAGTTTCTATTATCACTGAACTGCCATCAAGACTATTGGCGTTGCAAGCAGGATGTACAAACATGAAATGACTGTTGTTGGTCGTTATAGTTTAACACCCACTGAAAATGTCAGGGTTTTTCTTTTTTTTTTTTTCTTTCTGTCTAATATTTCCAACACTCTCTAACTAATAAAATACAATTTATTTCATGACATAACAATGTCTTTGAGATTGGCAACATGGAAATGTCACAGGGGTAATTTTAACCAATTTCACTAAATTCGTCCTATTTTACATAATAGTTCTGTCAAGCCATAGGTTTTCCCATGACAACGTGTTCTCTTACGTATGTGTGTATATATATATATATATATATGTATGTATATATTTTAAAAAACTTAGATAGGTTTCGACCAAAGATTGGTCCAGGCCATGTCTAACTTAACAGCACCACCTGATAGGATTATCTAAATCCTTTTTAAGTCAAGTTTTGTGGTATCATGGTCCATTCGAGCAGGGAGTTCTTGTTGAGTGAGTTGTATCCAGGTATAGATGGCTTTTGAAGAAATTTATCCAGATTCCGTTTAAAGGTGGTGGGATCGTTTTCCTCTTCGATCTGTTTCGGGACAATGTTAAATAGGGCAGGGCCTGTTGAGGAAAAGAAATTGTGTTACAGTGTATTTATGTGTTGTGATTCTGAATTGGGTAGGGAGACATATGGCCCGTGATCCTAGCTTTGGATGAATTTTGAAGTTAATGCTGAGATTGTTTGGGCAATGCTGGTGCAAATGATGTATCACTCACGGCGGCGCTGGAGAGAGTAGAGTTTCAATGCTTTAAGGCGATCCCAGTAATCGTTCCATTGATTTCGAAGCTTGAGGAACTAAGTTTTTTTGTTTGTTCATTTTGCTTTGTTTATTTGCTCTTATATTTTTTATGTATGTCTTTTATGAGACGATTTACAGACGAGTCCAGAGATTGTACATCGACAGATAATTAAACAAAAAAGGGCGCACAGACAGACACACACACACATATAAAAGAAGTATAAAGAAAGGAAAAAAGTGTAAGTGTAGACGATTTCTAATTCAATTCAAATCCAGGTTGGTACAGAACCAATATACATTCTACAAATTGTTTCGGAGTCTAATTAATTCGAATGACAAAGACGGAAATCTCTTAATGAAATAAAAATTAAATTCTTCGTCAGGAATTACAAACTGGTATGAACGATTACGACCAACAAAAATATACAAAAACCTTTCATAGCCCAGACGGGAACAAATATATACACACATATACGTGTGTGTGAAAAATACCGACAAAAGTTTGAAAATGCTTAAATTAAAGATTGGCAACTTTATCCCACCTTATAAGGGTAAAAGACGCAATTATTCTCTGTTGTTCGCACATCTGC
>NC_068988.1:29924730-29927565 GCF_001194135.2 Octopus bimaculoides
CTTTTATATGTTTCAGTAATTAGACTTCGGCCATGCTGGAGCAGCGGCTTCAATCGAACAAATCGACCCCAGGACTTATTCTTTGTAAACTTAGTACTTATTCTATCGGTCTCTTTTGTCGAACCGCTAAGTCACGGGGACGTAAACACACCGACATTGGTTGTCAAGCGATGGTGGTGGGGCAAACACACACACACACACACACACACACACACACATTTGTGTGTGTGCGTATTTGTACGACGGCTTCTTTTCAGTTTCCGTCTACCAAATCCACTCACAAGGTTCTGGTCACCCCGAGGCTATAGTAGAAGACAGTTACCCAAGGTGCCACGCAGTGGGATTGAAACCGAAGCCATGTAGTTAGAAGCAAGCTTCTTACCACACAGCCACGCCTATATATTCCCTTATTCTCCCTTCGCACATCCATTTTCCTCATTACTACTCTTTTCTTTACTTTCTCCTCTCTCTCTCTCTTTATCTTTCTGTTCTCCATATTTCTCTAAACATTTTATTCTCTAATTTTATTTTAAATTTTCGCTTCTTGCCTATTCCACCATCCTGACCTATATTTGTCGCCATGACCTCTTTAGGAACTTCGCCATATTGACTCTACGAACTAATCACCACCACCACCACCACCATTATCTCCGTCTCACCACCCACGTATAACATATATATTAACCTCAACAGTGATTCACAGGGAATTATAATGTCACCGATTTCAAAATTCAGTCAGTTTCGAGATTTATTCACGACTCCTCCTATCTGGCTGGGAGCCAAATAAGTTGCAGCTCGACCTGCTAGAAATAGCTGGTAAATCTCCAATAAATTACATCATAGAGCCTTTAAAAGAAAGGACACATGTAATAATGTAGTCCTAGGTTGACGGTGCCAGCGTAAAAACCAAAAAAAACTCTTTGGCATTCAAAGCGGCCTTTTCAGGCCCAAGCATTCTATCTGTGTTGTGATCAAACTAAGCAAATTCTGGCCTCTCACACTTACCCTGCAAGGTCATTTTAAAAATAAACAAACGCATCATCAAAATCTCGAAGCTGCAAGATAACGTGTGATTAATTCAAAATAATGTGAATACAGGGTTGGCCAAAAGTCACCTGACAGTAAATCAAAACCCATTTAATTCCAAGATTAAAACAAAAAATTATTTTATATGAGACTTTGCTAATAAATAGACAAATGTTGAAAAAAAAGTGGTGATTTTAACTCACACCATTCGATTATTAAACATTCGTAATTGGAATGAATAAATAAAATTGAATATTAAGTATTTATGAAATTTTGATTTGCTATCAGGTGACTTTTTGCCAACATTTGACAGAATAATCTGAATGCTAAAAGGTTAAAATATCCAGTTAAAGACATTTTATTTTAATTTCCCAATAGGACAGCGAACTGGCAGAACCGTTAGGACATCGGACAAAATGCTTAGCGGCATTTCTTCTGACTCTTTACGTTCTAAGGTCAAATATCGTCGAGGTCAAATCTGCCTTTCATCTCTTCGAAGTCGATAAAATAAGTACCAGTTGAAGAGTGGGATCAATGCAGTTGACTTAACCCAACCCTAAAATCGCTAGCTTTTACCAAAATTTGAAAGCAAACGCCTAGTTTAGAGTAGAGGCAGCTGATGAAGGAAAAGTTCCATAAGTGGCTCGTCTGTTTTCCTATATGTTCGTTCTGTTGTCTGTAAAAAAAAGTCCGTTTTTGTGCTTTATGTTCCCGTTCCTTTTTCTGACGTCCTGTACCCGGATATGCATCTATATATACATGTAGACGTAGGTATGTATATATATGTATGTATACATCCATATGCTCATATATCATTTGTATTATTATACAAACGCAATGATTGATTTGACGAGCAAACTTGGGCATCAAACCGTTATTCGTTAATTAACGAAGTAAACAATTTCGTTAACGATTTAATTTTTAAGTTAACTTTGGAAATCATTATCGGACTAATTAACTTCCGTTACATTTAACTTCCGTTAACTCAAATCAAATTTAGTTAACTTCCGTTAACTTCAATTCGATTGAAGTTTAACAGATTTTATAGTTTTGGCACTTTTTAAAGGTAGTTTTTGGTAGTTTTAGAGCAAAAACTAATTTTTTTTCCGTAATAAAAATTAACGTTAACGGTCTATCGATAACTTTCGTTACATTTAAAAATTAACTGATTGACGGTATTCGAAGTTAACTTTTTGGTTAACGGATTAAGGGTTAACGAAGTTAAGTTTTCGATTAACGGTGCCCACCTTTGACTATTTCCCCTTCCTTTATCTTGGTGTGGCTGTGGATCGTTTTTCAAAAGAAATTAATACCGAAATTCAAGAGATGATATTGAAATAAAACCTCAACTATGAACCGAATGTGATTACGCCGCGACTCCAAACGAAAACGCTGAGGATTTGGTCTGATGACTTGTTAAGTGACCCGATAAATGGGTCGTTTAGAATTTGGCAGGAAACTGGGGGAAGTACTTTGGTAGGTACCAAACCTTCCGTGAAACGGGATCTACAGGAAGTGTGCTTGGATTACTCTTTGGTATAATGGTCAAGGAAGTGGGTGGAACATAAAGTCATGAAGTGTAGGGTCAGGGTCGGTGAGGGGAAGACGTGAGACGGGGAATTTGACAGTGAATAGTGTGTATGTGTGTGTGCATGTTGATATATGTTTGTGTGTGTGCGTTTTAGCATGTTGATATATTTGTGTATGTGTGTGCATGTTGATATATCTTTGTGTGTGCTTGTATGTGTGTGTGTACATGTTGATATATGTTTGTGTGTGTGTGTGTGTGTGTGTGTGTGTGTGTGTGTG
>NC_068988.1:29927575-29933223 GCF_001194135.2 Octopus bimaculoides
TGTGTGTGTATGAGCGGTGGTCCGCCCTGAGCGATGCTTTTATAGGGGTAGCATTTATGAGTCTGCTGTGTCAGTCCGTATTAGATCCAAAACTTGGTGGGGCAGTGCAAACTCAAAGGCTACTTCGAACGGCACACACACACAAGCTACGCCATTGAAAATGAGTGCATATTTCGCCAGTTTTTAGCGCAGGGTTCAACTTTTACTGACACCATCATAGCTGTTTTCTTTGGTATCCTCTCTATCAGCTTGACCTAGCCACGCTCTCAACCTCTGAAGACAAGCCACGTGACTACCTACACTACATTTCACGTATCTGCTGAAGATAAGCTCTAGAGAATCGACAAATCTCATCCACACTATAAAAGGCTGGCATTTTATCCAGGAGTAGTTACGTTTTTGTTTGTTTACCTATATTTGGACAGAGAGCTAAGCACCGTCATTTTGAATCTCTAAGTTCAGTTTTATGTAGAGACAATGATAGCATGATGGCCTTTTGTTTGAAAGGTGTCTGCGTTGGTGTGTCGATCTTGTTTTGTCTAGTTTTGTATCGTGACAACTAAATGTGGCTGGGAATGGAGGGATTGAAAACATCGTCTGCTTCCCATTTTGTCCTTTCTTCTTTCTCACTGATTCTTTCATCTTTCCAACTTTCTCTCTCTCTCTCTCTCTCTCTTTTCCCGCTCTCTCTCTCTCTTTTCCCGCTCTCTCTCTCTCTCTCTCTCTCTCTCCCCGCTTTCTTTCTCCTTCCCTCTCTCTCTCTTCCTCACTCTGTCTTTCTCTCTCATTCTCTCTCTTTGTCTTACTCTCTAATTATATTATTTGTTTAGTCGCCAACTGCTGTAGTTCTCTATCAAGTTAGTTCGCTAGCAAGTGTTAGATAGAGATACATACATATGCACGAATACACACACACACACACACACACACACACACACACACACACACACACACACATGCACATGCACACATACATGCATACATACATACATAACATGCATACATAACATATATACGTAACATACATACGTAACACCTCTTCACACATAGGCACCAGTCTGCAACAAGTAAAAATGAAGGTTAAAAGCCTCGTAGACAACATTGATGTTAGCATAAGGAATAGAGTGCTAACAGGAGAGTAGTTATGGAGGAAAGGTCAATAGTTGGGTGCGACATACAAAATATTCATAGCGATATATAATGATGTACAACATAACCATTGGGAAGAAGACACATTTTAGGTGTTCTGTGCATTTTAAATTGTGCATACGACATTTGGTCGAGTTCACCGTTTGTAATTTGTTAATTTGTAGAATAAATACTAGATGGAAATGGGTGTTAAGTATTTAAATAACGGGTTTGGTGCAGATATTAACTTAAAGTTGTGGTGACGGTGGTGATGGTGGTGGTGGTTGTGTTGGTAGTAGTACTTGGGGTGAAGGTAGTGCAGGTGATGGTACCTCTGTATATATTCTCCTTTATCTGACTTCTTCCACTGTCTTTGATTTAAAACTTAAAATTCTTTCCATTTATTTATTTTATAATTGGCATTCCGTTGGTGATGGCGGCGAGTGTTTCAGCTGATCCGATCAATAGAAGAGCCTGCTCGTGAAATTAACGTGCAAATGACTGAGCACTCCACAGACACTCGTACCCTTGGGGTATTCAGCATGACACAGAATGAGACAAGGCTTGGGCCTTTTGAATTATAGGTGCAGCGCATTTTTACCAGCTTAGTGGACTGGAGCAACGTGAAATAAATTTGTCTTGCTCGAGGACACACAGCTCCCCCTAGTATCGAACTCACGACCTTATGATTGTGAGCCGAAAACCCTAACCACTAAGTCACGTGCCTTCACTGTTTATTTCTATATAGGTGCTAGCATGGTTGTTTGGTTAACATGCACGCTTTGCAACTTCAGGGTTTCGGGTTCAAACCGACTAGGTGATATACTAAGCAGATATCTTCTACAGTAGCCCAGAACTGACCGATGCTTTGTGGGTGGATTTGGTAGACGGAAACTGTGCGGAAGACCAGTGTGTGTGGAGATATGACGAAATAGTGAGCCTGAAAATAAATAAGCATTAGCTCTAATGGCATTACTCCAACATGGCCACAGCTTCTTGCTGAAACCGTTAGTAGAATATCCGTAGATACGTGTGTGTATATGCGTGTATGTGTATATGTGTGTGTATATGTGCGTGTGTATGTGTGTGTGCATATGTGTGTGTAAGCGTGTGTATGCGTATGTGTGCGTATGTGTGTGTCCGTGTTTATGTGCGTGTGTGTGTGTGTGTGTGTGTGTGTGTGTGTGTGTGTGTATTACTATGGAACGAATAAAATTGCACCATCTAAAGATAGTCTACGGTATTTTCTTCCGTTTTAGTCACGTCCCTTTAAGTTAAAGTCGACTTGCCTTTCGTCTTTAAACAGGATCTACAAAATTTGCGTCCTGTAAAATTCGGAGGTTGGACTTTATATTCCTATAATATATCCTCGATATGCATGGAATTACAAAAGAAGGCTACGATGACTAAATCTCTTTAAGGCAATGCTCCAGCTAGGCAACGGTTTTAATCAATGAAACTACTAAAAGAAAGGACACAAAAGAATAATTCATACGCAGAATAGTGTCTGGCCATCCTACTCACTAACATCTTACTCACGTGTCCTAGTCACAATAGAGTAATGGCGGTTACAACAAAAGAAAACAGTTGACAAGTTAATTAAACGTCTATTGTTAATAATCTTTGGTGCTTTAAACACTTTAGACAAATTACGCTGTTATAAGAAGAAAACGAACAAAACTGAAATGGTAACATTCGTAATTCGAGGAGCCAGTGAAAGACTGTATCTGCAACAAGGGTTATAAAATCTAAGATAATTTGTCGGTTCTATATTGTGAAAGATTTCGGCGTTTCGGACACAGATCTTTCATCAGAAACGTCAGATTTGTTTCCACTCCTCATGACAGTCAAACAAAGAATTTTGAACTGACATAACTAAAAGCTTGGTCGAGCTCTAAGAATATTTTAAAGACAATGATACTCTACTTTTGGTGCTTTCCTATTATCGACAGCCGGATGTTTTTTTCTTTATTTATTCACAAAACGATTGAACTCTTGAGATGGATGAAAAAATTGATCGATTAACAAGACCGGATATCCGGTTTCCATGACGTATAACTGACCGAAACCACAACATTGTCCCTGAATGGGATGTCAGGTCGTCCCAGAGTTATTCATTTACAGCTGAGTGGACTGCAGTAATGTAAAATGAAGTGTTTTACTCAAGAACACAATGCACCACCCCGTCTGGGAATCGAAGCCACGATCTCGCGAATGTGAGTGCAACACCATAACTACAAGACGATAAGACCCCCGCACCTTCACGCAATGTACTTAAGACTTGCTTTATCTAATGAGTCCTTTAAAAAAAAAACAAGTGCATGTTGTGACTCGTCGGATATTTGGCTGTTCTTTCTGGTAAGCCAAACAACTACAGAAATGTCTCGTCCTATTGATTGGCGAACATTTTAGATTTTAACAGGAAACAGTTAAAATGAGATTTATTTATGGTAATGCATATCCTTTTCCCACAGTAGCGTGGCCGGAGTGTGTGCAACCTGGAGCAGCCCTTGATTTTGTCACTTCTATACAGGCTTACACAGCGAGCACAAAAGTACTTCCCTTATAAAAGCGCCACTAGGGACGGACCTCCACCATGGCCCCAGCGTCCTAGCTACACTACTGCTTTCCCGAGAATGGTGGACTCTCCTGTCGTAGATGACAGTTGAGGCGTTCGACATCTTATTGCTGAACATCCTGCTCAGACGATTTGCTTATGGTGGGCAAATGCTTGTGTTGTACATAATAATCTTACTCCCTTCCCTCAAATAGGGACCCGGGACTTATTCTTTGTAAGCTTAGTACTTATTCTATCGGTTCCTTTTGCCGAACCGCTAGGTTACGGGGACGTAAACACACCAACACCGGTTGTCAAATGATGGTGAGGGGACAAACACACACACACACACACACACACACACATATATATATATATATATATATATATATATATACGACAGGCTTCTTTCAGCTTCCGTCTACCAAATCCACTCACAAGGCTTTGGTCAGCCCGAGGCTATAGTACAAGACATTTGCCCAAGGAGTGACGCAGTGGGACTGAACCCGGAACCATGTAGTTGGGAAGTAAGCTTCTTACCACACAGCTATGCCTATTTCATTCATAAATCATAACTCAGTCGTAATTTCGCTACGCCAAGAACGAACCTCCCGCTGTGAATGTTATCAAAACGAATTAAAGGAGTGTAGCTGTGCTGTTATTCAACACACCCAGTTGAATATTTATGCATCGAAATGTTTTGTTTCCGTTTTTTCTTCTTTTCATAACAAAACACGAGACTAGGTCAGCGTGGTCAGATTACAAATATTGCAGTCGTCCGCACCTAATTAAATGGAAATTGCACAAGTGTAGAATAATGTCTCAGCAAAAGCAAACAATCTGTAATGAGTTGCGCACCTACAGACCTTTGTTGAGTCGATAGCTGAAGGATGGTTTTAGTTATTTTGTACGAGAATTAGGTTCAGTTGATTTATAATTAATATCGGTATATTATTAATGAAGGCAAGGCTGCGAGACAGCAGAATCGTTAGCACACCGGACTTAGCCGTATTTCGTCCGTCTTTATGTTCTGATATTGACTTTGCTTCTCATCCTTTCGGGGTCAGTGAAATAAATACCAGCAGAGTACTGAGGTCACTAGTGTAGCTACAGTGTGTGCCACCCGGGGTGGACCGCCCCAGCCGCCCTCACCTCCAGTTACGCTAGTGATTGGGATTGATGTAATGAAGTATCCCTCCTCTCCCTTAATTTCAGGCCTTGTGCTTATAATAGACAAAATATCACTGGAGAGGGCGCATGACCGGGTAGCTAGGGTATTACACTCACAGTCGCTAGATCATGGGTTCGACTCGCAGACCAAGCAGCGCGTTGTGTTCTTGAGCAAGACACTTCATTTCACTCAGTTACAAATGGGTTACCCTATGACAGTATAGCCACCCGATCGGGGGCTCGCCTTACCAGTGGAGTGACGTCATTCGAAAGTTAAAACAATGCAAAGCACATTGTGACCAGCGATGTATAACACCGTCCGATAATCTGGCCGATGCCGTGATATTACTAGTAGGCGGAGGTTTTGAGTTCAAGACTTGCTGGGGCCAACTTTAAAGTTCATCCTTTCCAAATCGATAAATAAATTGAAATACCTATCGATTCGCCTTTTTCTTCGTATTTCTCTCCCCCCTCTCTCTCTCTCTCTCTCTCTCTCTCTCTCTCTCTCTCTCTCTCTCTCTCTCTCTCTCTCTCTCTCTCTCTCTCTCTATCTATCTATCTCCCTCTCTCTCACTCACTCAGGTTTTTCTCTCTCTCTCTCACTCTCTCAGATTTCTCTTTCTCTCTCTCACACACACACTCTCTCTCACACACACACTCTCTCTATCTATCTATCTATCTATCTATCTATCTATCTATCTCCCTCTCTCTCACTCACTCACTCAGGTTTTTCTCTCTCTCTCTCTCACTCTCTCAGATTTCTCTTTCTCTCTCTCAGATTTCTCTCTCTCTC
>NC_068988.1:29933970-29936359 GCF_001194135.2 Octopus bimaculoides
TTCAATTTCTGTCTATCAAATCCACTCACAAGGCTTTGGTCGGCCCGAGGCTATAGTAGAAGACACTTGCCCAAGGTGCCACGCAGTGGGACTGAACCTGGAACCATGTAGTTTGGGAAGCAAGCTTCTTACCGCACAGCTACGCCTACATTTAGTCTGAAGCTCGACCCACTGCATCTCCACCACCACCACCATCTTCTAACACACCATGTGGACACACACACATGCAGCAGGGTTGGTTAAGGTGACTATATTCAAGCGTTGTTCATAACCTACGGTGTAAAGTGTTCCTCCGAACCGCAATGAAATAACTACATCATTAGTCACGAAGCACAGCATAATCTTTAATGTCTAACTTCTAAATAAAAGATTCAACGGCCCATACAAAAATATAAGGCAATGGAGGCAAGAAATTCTACGATAGCGATGGTGGGGCAGACAAAACAAACAACAACGGCCGAGCTGTGGAAGTCAAGAGATATTGGAAAGCGACAACTGTTTTGTATTTTTTCTCTTTTTTCTGTCTGATAAGTTCATTATTCTCTCGCTTTTATGTTCTGCCAACGATGATGTTTTACTTTCTTCCTTTGTTACAGCATTTTATTAGTTTGTCAGATAAATTCGTTCGCCACCCCCACCACACACATACACACTTATTTTAATCCTTTCCGATGTTATTTGAATTAGCATACAAAATACTTGTTAATCGTAGTGTTTTATGTGGCGGGGTTGTGGTTCTAATATTCCTCTAAAACATTTGCTTATCGTTTTTGAAATTTGAATAAATTTTAGCGTTTTTCAATCGTATGACAATGGACTGCCAAGTAGGAAAAAAAAACGAGTGAATTTATCTGACAACTCACTGATTCCCAGTTGTTCAGTCCTGCTGTGTCTTTGTATGAACTGCATCCCTTCTGTCACAGCATTTTATCGAAGGCATTGTTACTTGCACAATAGCTTTTCAAATAAACCCTTGGCGCTGTCTACTGGATATTCATGCGTTTTAGTTCGAGTCATTATCTTTCGTTTAAGTGGTGGCGAGCTAACAGAATTGTTAGCATGCCGAACAAAATGATTTACATTATTTTTTCCGGATTTTTACATTGGTTTCAAATTCCGCCGAGGTTGACTTTGCCTTCCCTCCGTCGAAATCGATAAAATAAATACCAGTTGAGTACTGAGATTGACGTAATCGACTTTCGCCCTTCCTCAAATTTTCAGGCCCTGTGCCAATAGTACAAAGAATAATCTTTCGTTTAAGTATTGATTGCTTTAACACACGGGGCGACAAAATGTTTGAGAGTAAATAAACAACAACTTAAATGGAATTAAGGTTGGTTCATTTTATTTCCTTCTCCATTCACTATAGAATTGAACTTCTTGATTGGTTTCACGAAATTACATAAGTAGTCGACAAACATTTACACTTCCAAGTGATTCTTTAATATCATTTCTAAAACGTTAAACCTGAATGCCGATAGATAAGACAAAGAGACTTCGTGTTAAAATTCGCGTCTCTTAGCGATACGTGAACTTATTCAATTTCGTTAACTTTATTTTGCTGACACAGACGACTAATCATTAGTTTCCTTGGCCTGTTTAATCTTTCAAATAAGCTCTTTTGAGTTACAACTCAAAGTCGATAATAGCTATTCAAACTCACACTTTCACACGTAGTCGCGCACGCCTGTTAAATATCTTTGTGAAAATCAGTAGCTGTTTATGTGTGTCCAACTCTTTGTTGTATTGAAAAGGGTTGTTAACAGAATGTTTGACAAATATTCACCATTTATGTGAACATTTAAACCTGTTGGTTATGAGTTAATATTGTTTGTTTCTTTTTAAAGGAATACTGGCTTTACTAGATTATTACGTAAGTGTGTATAATGGAAGTTAATGAACCTGCAATCCGAGCTCATTCCTGCTTCATCTTTACAGACGACATTCACATCTACTTCGTGACATAATCTCCAAACCAGTACATAGCTTTCTCTTCCGTTTAACTACGAAATATTTATCAATCGTGAAACTGCTCTCAGTCATTTTCATTGATATTATCCAGTAATCTTCTTTAATCTTTTACCTATTTCAGTCATAGACTATGGCCATGCTGGGGTACCACCTTGACAAATTTAAAATTGACTTCAGTACTTATTTTATCGATCTCTTTTTCATCTCCTCCGTTTTATCTCCTCCTTCTTCTTCTTCTTCGTCTCTTCCTCGTTTCGCTCTCTCTCTCTCTCTATCTCTCTCTCTCTCTCTCTCTCTCTATCTCTCTCTCTCTCTCTCTCTCTCTCTTACACACACACACACACACACACTTTCTGTCTGTCTACCCACCTCTATCTTTGGAAGAAACTTACTCTCGTCACGCCTGGAAAGGGATGGT
>NC_068988.1:29941740-29945020 GCF_001194135.2 Octopus bimaculoides
TCTCTCTCTCTCTCTCTCTCTCTCTCTCTCTCTCTCTCTCTCTCTCTCTCTCTCTCTGCCGTTTGTCAGTTGGCACAGAGCTATCGAGTTACACGAATTCTTTAATAAGCAATCTATATTTATCTTAATCTTCGGCAGACTACCTCTTACTCCTTCCTTGTTTCCAATAGCAACTTACAGTTGGTTTCATACACTAATATAGATATTTACATACTGTAATTAATATTAACGCATATATAAACACCCGAGGAAGTCCACACACACACACACACACACTTTAATGAGACATGTTTAGTCTATTTTATATCATGTGATTTTGTGAACAATAGCGTCGCAGAATCAAACTGACATTAATACAGATATATAGTTACAACATAACTTACGTATGTTTATATGTGTGTATGTGTGTGTGTGTGTGTATGTGTGTAATATATATACGTTACATAATATTTATACGTTACATATGTACATATACATTCTTTTATTTTCTTGTTTCAGTCATTTGACTGTGGCCATGCTGGAGTACTACCTTTAGTAGAAGTCGGCCCCAGGACTTATTCTTTGTAAACCTAGTACTTATTCTATCGGTCTCTCTTGCCAAACTGCTAAGTTACGGGGTCCTAAACACACCAGCATCGGTTGTCAAGCGTGGGGGTGGGGACAAACACAGACACACAAATACATATAAACATATATGTGTATGTGCGTGTATGTGTGTGTGTATGTGTGTATGTATGTGTGTGTGTGTGTGTGCGTGTGTGCGTGCGTGTATACGACAGGCGTCTTTTAGTTTCCGTCTACCAAATCCACTCACAAAGCTTTAGTTAGCTTGAGGCAATAGAAAGCACTTGCCCAAGGTGCTATGCAGTGCGTATGTACATATGATGTGTGTGTGTGTGTGTGTGTGTGTGTGTGTGGATGTGTGGATGTGTGTGTGTATGCACATACATATACAGTGGTGGGCATGGTTCCGCTAATCCGGTAACAGTTAATTAGCGAAACTAACTTTCGTTTAGCGGATTAGCGTTTTCGCTAACTTTGGAAACCGTTAGCAGTCCAATTAGCTTCCGCTGAATTTAGTTCCGCTAACTTTAAGTCCGCTAACAAAATTCATACGTTTGTTCCTGTCTGTTGTAGGCGAATCTCGAAGAGTCCATCAGGCACGCTATTGGCTAACTAGGTGTGCATGTAACAAGACGCGATTGGTCGATGCGGCAGCAGCTAGCTGAACAGCATTGTGTAATTCTGCAGTTTTGAGTTGTGTTCACTTACGACGTTGTCACATTACAGTCTTACAGTGTCGGCGACAGCAGTGTACGTTATCGGTTTATCAAGTTATCAGCTGAATATAAACGAAAGCCACTTAGTAAAAATCCACTATTTTAAGTTAGATTTGTTGTTGTTGTTGTTGTTGTTTAACTTCGGTTAACCTTTATCGAACAAGTCAACAATCAAGAACATTCCTTCATGATCACATCATCGGTAAATGGATATATAACACAACGTTATATAATGGGTCCTTTCTTTTCTCAAGGCACTAAGGTGTGTCCTGAGGAGAGCTGGCTGCTATTTCCAGTAGTCTCTAGCATCAACGAAGAGGCTACTGGAGGGTTGCGCTGGTAATACTTATACGGGTGGGGGTATAGAATAACCAGACCGATCCCAATATGTGTAAACTCCAGATGACTAAATAGAAGGAAGACCGGAAGTGCATATGGATGAATGCCAAGTTTTGGTTATGATTAGTTCCTACTGAATGTTGCTTGAAAGAAAATTTCTTTTACCAGACTAACAGCATTCTCAAAAGGAAGCTGTTCCAAGCATTGTCACAATGCGTGTTGTTTCACGCGGTTCGCCTGGCTAGCGTGAAGGCGCGTGGCTTAGTGGTTAGGGCGTTGTATTCAAGATCACAGTATCACGGTTTCGATTCCTGGACCGAGCAGTGCGTTTCTCCAGTCAACTCAAATGCAAATAAGTAATCCTACAACAGACAGGTACCCCTTTCAGGGTGAATGGTGTGATTTCAGTCACTTATACATCATGGAAACCGGGGATGAAAATGCGTGGCTTAGTGGTTAGGACGTTGCACTCGTGATTGTAAGATTATGGCTACGATTCCTGGACCAGGCAACGCGTTGACTTCTTTAACCCATTAACTGCCAAATTTTTTATTCATATTTTTTTGACTTTGCCAGGGGTCTTAGAAGTTAAAATAATATATGGTATTTAAATTTTCTTCATATGTGAATTATTTTGGAAATTATGATAAATTTTGCGAAAAGTTCCAAATGGGGATCGCTGAAATAAAAAAAAAAAGAAAGCAAATTTATCTTTTTCTATTTAATTGCAATAATAAACATTTTAGTTTTTTAGAAACTATAGTATCAAATGCGAATGTGTATGAAATATCAATGAATGATAATAGATGAGAAATGCAAAAAGGAAAAAAGCGTTTTCAAAACAGTCAATATTTTTGTAGTTCAATGACAGACTTTAACAACTAAATATTATTAAACACGCCTCTGCAAATGCTATCTACATAAGCCATTCACTTTCAATACAACGAACAACTGGCAGTGAGACTGTTTTGAGCAGATCCCCAAAAGGGGCTCGTGACAGTGTTAACAAAACACTTCATTCCATGTTGCTCCAGTCCACTCAGCTAACAACAACGAGTAACCGTGCAACGGACTAGCGTCCCATCCAGGAGGGGAATATATACACCACGGAAACCGAGAAACCGGTGCTATGAGTTTATATGACTTCGGAAGGATCTTTAGCTTGTCTATCCTATCCATGGAAACCGGATAAGCAGAGTCAAGACCATAATGTCTAGGGGGGCATTATGTGGGTTCGCATTAAACCTGCATCGTTGTATTCTCACTCGCAAGAGAATAATGTCTTTGTGCGCCACTTCATTTTGGAATTTGGCAAAAAGCAAAAACTATTGAAAAGGTTGCAAGACGTAATGAAAATTTTTGAAAAATAAAAAAGAAGTGGAAATTTTACCGATGCGTGAGTTAAATTATAAGGCACTAAAAGAGAATGACTCTACCCAGACACAACAAAAATAATTCGACTAAAATTCTCAAAGAGCCACAATTACAAAATGGCCGTCAAAGACGCGTAAACTGATGGCAATTCGACAAACCATCGAACATATGTGTGTGAGAGAGAGAGAGGGGAGAGAGAGAGGGGAGAGAGAAAGAAAGAAGAAAAGACAGACAGACACTGACAAATTGATAGATAGATAGATAGATAGATAGATAGATAGATAGAT
>NC_068988.1:29945661-29946277 GCF_001194135.2 Octopus bimaculoides
GGGGGAGAGAGAGACAGACAGACAGAGACAGAGAGAGATTCTGTATGTCTTTGTGATCAGGGATAAAAATATATCTGACACAAATTTTCAAAATTTGTGTCAGATATAATTTTAAAAATTACGTAAATAAATTATTTATAAGAAGTCCTGAGTCTTGCAGCGGGGATAAGACTATAATTAGTGTAACATCATTAGCAACAACAGCCGAATATTATTGTACAATTTGGCAAGGTTCCTACCTTTGTAGAGGTGCAAAATTTTAGCGCTCACCTATTAAATCAGAAGTTGCTAATTTCACTTTCAGGAGTCTGTACAAATTATATCATGCAATAGAAATTTATATTAGGTCAAGAGGTCATCAACTGACCGAGGTACACCAAAACCCAAGTAGCAGAGTGAGCAGAGATGACAACCACAGGACTTTTTTTACTTAATATATGAGATAGATAGATAGATAGATAGATAGTATATAAATAGATAGATAGATAGATAGATAGATAGATAGATAGATAGATAGATAGATAGATAGATACATTTCTTTTATTAGCCACACAGGGCTCAACAAAGATGGGACAAATACAATGTAGAGCTTTTCTTTTTGGGGGGGGAAGGGAAA
>NC_068988.1:29946509-29947852 GCF_001194135.2 Octopus bimaculoides
TAGCGATCAATAGGGATCGTGTTCTCGTGTAAAAAGGGGAGGACAGTTTAGGTTTAGCCGTGGAAAGAAAAACCTACGGAAAAGACCACGGTAACCTTGGTCAATATTGTCATTGTTATTGAAGAAACTATAACAGTAAGTGACTCTCTTTTGCCTTTTTGTTTCTTTTCTGGATTTTTTTTACTCCTTTATAGTGTTATGCTCAAGGTGGCTCCGTCATTCACACGTGCCATCCTTGCTACATTCACCCGAGAGATAGATAGATAGATAGATAGATAGATAGATAGATAGATAGATAGATAGATAGATAGATAGATAGACTGAGATGAGCAAGAGAGAGAGTCGTGGAATGGTAAAATCGGCAGACCGACCAACGGACAAAATTCCTTACAGTATTTAGTTGTCTCTCATACCCGTGGTGGACTTTCCATCATTTCTGCCAGCTACACAAGAAATGAACCAGAGGTCAGAATAAGCGATCTTTCTTTCCCACCAAAATATTTGTGGCCTTCTGCCTATGCTATAAACGCTGTTATGCACACAGATGGTTCAATGGCAACGCAGATGTTTGTTTAAACTAGTTTATATATTTGTGTAAAAGCCAAAAACTAAAATATGAATGTCGACGTAAGCACAACAATTCGTCAATATAATTAGAATTTTTGTAATGTAGCCCCAGGGAATAAATGATAAGTTCTTGATGAGCTGATTCTAAAGAACTGTTTCTATAACTAGTTGAATCTATTTCAGGGCGGTGGTTTGGTTGAATCGTTAGAGTGAAGAACATTATTATTAGTTATGGTCAAGCCCTCTTTTTAAAATTACACCGAGGTTAACTGTGGTTGCGTTTGATAAAATAGAATTCCATTCAAAAATTCGGTTTATATTCTTTAAATATAAGTTTGAAAGCTGAGTCAACGGAGAGGGGTTACAATTAGATGAAATCTCCAAGGGGTTTAAATGCACAATGGGTCTCCGATATTCAAGCGGCTAAGGGTGGCAAGCTGGCAGAATCGTTAGCACGCCGGGCGAAATGCTTAGCGGTATTTCGTCTGCCGCTACGTTCTGAGTTCAAATTCCGCCGAGGTCGACTTTGCCTTTCATCCTTCCGGGGTCGATAAATTAAGTACTAGTTACGCACTGTAGCCGATATAATCGACTTAATCCGTTTGTCTGTCCTTGTCTGTCCCCTCTGTGTGCAGCCCCTTGTGGGCAATAACGAAATAAGAAACGTTAGCACGCCGAGCGAAATGCTTAGCGGTATTTCTTCTTGTTCTTTCAGTTCTGAGTTCAAATCCCGACGAAGTCAATTTTGCCTTTCATTTCTTCGAGATCGAAAGAAT
>NC_068988.1:29948370-29949439 GCF_001194135.2 Octopus bimaculoides
GGTGGCGGCGATGGTAATGATAGTGGTGGTGGTAGTAGTAGTAGCAGCAGCAGCGACGGCGATAGTGATGATGATGATGATGGTGATGATAGTGGTGGTGGTGGTAGTAGTGGTGGTAGTAGTGGTGATAGTAGTGGTGGTGGTGGTGGTGGTGATGTAAGCTAATGGGACAGTGTAGGGAAGATGAATCATATTATTTAAAAGAAAGGAAAGAAAAAACTGAAAACCAATGAGACAACGAAAAATGGAACTGGAATCTTTTGGATTGATGGCGATCTGCCACAGAGTGCCAAACCATTAATCAAAAGTAGTAGACAGCTGTCCCCAAGTATCCCATATGTGTCTCTAGAAAAGAAACCAAAGTTAGAAGGGTGCACTTTGAATTGAAGAGGAAGGGAATAAGAAGAAGAACATTACAAAAAACAAGAAATGATGAACGAAGAATAAAAAGAAATTAATAAAATTTTACTTGGTTTTTTTTTTTGTATTTGGTTGGCAAGATTCTTGATGTGAATTCGTGTGTTGAAACAAATCTTGCGTTTTGGTGGGGTTATTACGCCAAGAATAATCCTTTCTTCTAAAGGCACAAGGCCTGACATTTTGTGGGAGGGAGCTAGTCGATTACATCAACTCCAGTGTTTCACAGGTACTTAAGTTATCGACCCTGAAAGGATAAAAAGCAAAGTCGACCTCAGCGGAATTTGAACTCAGAACGGAAAGACGGACGAAATGCCACTAAGCACTTTATCCAACATGCTCACGATTCTGCCAGCTCATCGCCTTTTTGGGGCCAAGAATAATAACATGCTCAAGTTCAATTCTTTATTATTGGTCAATTCTTTATTATTGGTCAATTGGTTAAATATCTATCCAACTAATTGGTTGTTTGTTTGACTTGTTAGTTAAACAGTTAATCGTTGTTGTTTGTTTGTTTATTTGCTTTTCGTCAAAGTTCTTCCGTTGCCATTCACAACCTTTTCAGTGACCGTGACTTCCCAACTCATTTCGAAAGCTGCTATTGCCCGCCTGAGATCTGGTCTGTCTGTGTGTATGAATGCTTCTATGTGTG
>NC_068988.1:29949732-29953303 GCF_001194135.2 Octopus bimaculoides
GATTTTTTCCAAATTCACTTTCATTAAGAAATTGTTTGAAGAATTTACAGAAAAAAGTTTTATTTTAAATATGAATGACGTAGTTTCTTCGAGTTTCAGATTTTATTTTTATGTGTGTAAATATAATTTTATTCATTGAAAGGTGATGAGTTATAACAAGAGTTATAACCTTTACATTCTCGATTCAAACCCGTCTGGTCTTGGGTTTATTACCATTTTTTTTCTTTTTCTTTTTTTTTTTTTTTTCGAACTTAAAATTGATACATAACGGCTACTCAAGTTTCATCGAGTTATATTTTGGCTGCATTCATCCAGAATGCAATTTGGGGACTACGTTCCCATTCGCCGGGCCAAGAGTGGAGTTGGTGAGATGGAAATTGTGCAGAAGCCTGTTGTATGCACGATGGATAACCTAGTAATATTTTGCCCAGTCTTTCTTTGTACAGAGTTCAAATCCTGCTGTGATTGTTTTGCATTCCATTTCTGTGGTGTTAATAAAATAAGTACCAGTAATATGTTGTGATATATATTGGTATTATCATCTCTGCACTCCTCCTCTTACTAGGCGATCATTTGCGACCATTGTTGAGTATTGGCGAGCAATGGCGAACATTGGAGGGTAATGGCGAGCATTCTGCTCAAAACTCACAATTTTAGACAGTTGTGTTAAACAGAGATGAGGAGACATAATCGAACAGCGGTTTCGGTTTATCGATAGTTTATCACAATTCTAGGGCCCTCGACTTGCTCGAAATCGTAGTCACGGTTCTCTCAAGTTATTTGCTTGTCTTTAAAAAAAACAGAAAGGTTATCTTAGAAGGTGGGATGGCCATGGCTAAATTACGTCTTACTTAGGGTTGACCAGGATCTAAACTATAACCACATTAGAATCAACTCTCAGTATAAAACTAATTGGATTAATTTTTTTTGAATTACAAATAAACAAGACAGCGAGCTGGCAGAATTGTTGGCGCGTCGAACAAAATACTTGGTATTTCTTCCGTTTTTTTTTTTTTACGTTCTGGATTCAAATGCTGCCGAGTTCGACTTTATCTTTCGTCCATTCGGGGTCCTTAAAGTAAGTACCGGTTGAGTAGTGGAGTCAATGTAATCAACTAGATCCCTTCCCGCAAATTTCGAACCTCGTGCCTATAGGAGAAAGAATCATCATCGTCGTCGTCATCATCATCATCATCATCATCATTATCATATTTATTATCATTATTAATTGCTGTTGTTTTTATTAAGGCGGCGAGTTGGCAGAATCGTTAGCATGCTGAACGAAATGCTTAGCAGTATTTCGCCCGTCGCTACGTTCTGAGTTCAAATTCCGTTGAGGTCGACTTTGCCTTTCATCCTCTCGGGATCGATGAATTAAGTACCAGTCAAGTACTGGGGTCGATGTTCACGTCTCACCCTTCCTCCAAAATGTCAGGCCTTGTGCCTACAGTAGAAAGGATTATTATTATTATCATTATTATTATTAGTAGTAGTAGTATCCGAATAAAGGTGGTGAGCTGGCAGAATTGTTGGCGCATCGGGCAAAAACGCTTTGTTGCGTTTCTTCCAGCCCCTTACGTCCTAAGTTCAAATGCCACCGAGGTCGACTTAGTCTTTCGCCCTTTCAGTGTCGATAAAATAAGTACCAGAGGAGCACAGAGGTCGAAATAATCGACTTCCCTCTCCCATCAACATTGCTAGCCTCATACCAAAAATTAGGAAGAAATATACATTAGAAATTAGACGCAATTTACCACAAGCCTCAGTCGTTGCAATGGCAGCGTTCTCTCAAATAGTCACTGAAATGACGCTGCATGGTGCACTTATCAAGTGCTTTCTGCCTCACTACACATTATCCTCACTCTGGTAAATATTTAATCATTCCTCTCAATAGACTGAATTGTACAAACACTGGCAACTCAGTTTCCATAAAACAAAAAAACGGACAATTAAAAAAATTGACTGAGAAAATAAAAGACCTTTGATCGATTGTTTGACTGGATATTTCAAACAAGGTCTTCATTGGTTTATTAACGAAATGCTAGCAAGATGACGCATCCTGGAATGGGGTGAGGGTTGATAATTCGTATTTGAGTTAGTTCTGAATATAATGAAAGGACTTACCTCACTGGTTGGAAATTGTATATAATAAGGAAGTAGAGAAGTTGTTGTCGAAACATGTACACGAGAGGATATGAGTGAGGAAAGCGGGATTTATAGATTCTCATAAAAAAAAAAGAGAAACAGATGGCTGCCATATTGGAAAGCAAGGGAAAAAACAGAACAGTGCTGTTAAGTCAGAGAAAAAAATTATATATTAGTGCTTTAGTAAATAAAATTCACTGAAATTGGTAGGAAATATAAGAGTTAATCAATATTAGTGAAAAATATTACAGAATGAACGTTCTAATAAAAAAAATGCGAATGGATGTTAATGGATGATGTAATAAGTGCCTATACTTTTTACTAAAAATGGAGAATAATGTTGTTGTTCGGCCTCGTGCCAGCTCTGATTGAACAGATCTATGAACAATGGCGTTCCAACTGTGACCATCCAGTCTTTTAGTTTGGGTGGTGGGGTTGTAGATATAATGGATCGTCTAGGTTTACATTACAATGTTATCTTTCGTGTATAATGTACCAAAGGACTACGTTGTGTAGGTGTTTTCTAAAACCCTGCACGAAGGGAAGGATTTTGGCAAAATAATGAAGGTTATAGGAAATAAGCGTAAAGTTTTCTCGGAATTCTACCCCAAGCATGGAGCCATTACTTCACATGATACCACCATTGGTGGTGCGAATACTCTATCGATAAAAATGTAATTGTAAGCGTTACACGCAATCGAATTTGACATGATAATCTGTACCTACCTACCTACCTGCATCCAATCCTGCCTTCTGTCTTCCGTCACTCACAAACACGACTCGGAGATACTTTTACTTCTTCACTTGTCTCAGTAATGTTCCACTAACATGTAGAGAAGATGATTCCGTCAATTATTTTATATGTCCATGCAGTTGCGACCAGATATAAGCAGCAACTCGGCTCTCATGCAGTTGACCCAGAAGAGCATTCAGGAACTTGCACCTGGAGACGAGCGAGGCCGTTGCACAAGTAACTTTGAATGACAAAGTTAACCTCGGTCGAACTTGGACTCTGATCATTGAGAGCTGGAACAAATATCGCAACGGCTTCTCGGCGATGCTCTAACGATTTCACCAATAAACCACCATACTGTAATACAATATCAATTGTCACAAAACTCTGTGAATTAACCGAACCGAAATAAAAGACCTCAAGATACCATATTAGAGTATAAAGATTTATTTCAGCCGATCCAATGTTTTGTTACTATATAAATGTATGTGTGTGTGCACGTGCGTGCGCTCTTATATATATATGTATGTATACATGTATGTATGTATGTATGTATGTATGTATGTATGTATGTATGTATGTATATATATATGTATGTATGCATGTATGCATGTATGTATGTATGTATGTATGTATGTATGCGTATAAGTTTCGGCCAGAATTGGCCCAGGCCATGTCTAACTTAATAGCACC
>NC_068988.1:29953618-29954698 GCF_001194135.2 Octopus bimaculoides
GGTGGTGGTGGTGGTGATAGTTATGCTGCTGAATACTATGGCGTTAGCACTGGAAGTAGTGTTCAACAGTGTTTATGGCTTGTTATGATCGATAGGTTATTGAGTGGAGAACGACAATATCTCCGTTGGAGGTTATAATTGGCCACTAACGAACTTATTGATGGCCTTGCAAGCAGCATGAACAGCTTTTAAACGTTTGCATTTGTATTGAGATTTCTTCTTTAAAATAGCCCTTCCCCACCTGATTTGTTTGATGCGTATCAATGTATGTATGTATGTATGTCAGTTTGTATGTATGTATGTATGTATGTATGTATGTATGTGTTTACAAATTACACAGGTTTTAACTTATAATGATAATGAAGAAAAATTGTTGTATACAATGCTCAGGTGCACTACAACTAAAAAATAAGGGGGCGGCTTCAGGTGTACTGTTGGCGGATTTCAGGAAGCATAGAAGTTTTGAAGGATGTAGTGTCTCGACAGCTAACAAGTGATGTGGGTAGTTTATTCCATGCTTCAGCAATTCTGAGCGTGAAAAAATGTTTCCGACAGTCATGGGTGCTGTGTTGTTTTTTGATTTTATAAACATGTTCATGAATGTTTGACATGGAATTCAAAAAGGTACCCAAGGTTGTTGTAGGAAAGATTGTGGATTATCTTGTGACTGTCGACCGAGTCGGTTGCCAGACGTCTGAGCTTCAATGTATCCATCTCCAGGGAAGCAAGACGTTCAGAGTATGGTAGATGTCTGACGGCAGGTATTCATTTTGTTGCACATTTCTGAACAGTTTCCAAGAGATTTATATGCTGAGCAAGATAAGAGTTCCAGACCGGTGATGCAAATTCCAAGTGTGGACGACGTACCATTGTCGTATACAATTTTAAATAGAGAGCTGGACAGTGGCTGACAAAGGTCTTAGTGAGTGATGCCAAGACACCCTCAGCTTTCTTGACAATCTTAGAGATATGGTTTGTCCAACACAGATCATTGTTTACGATCGTCTTGCGTTATTTTTGCTGTTCCACTTACAGATCGTGTTTGTAATGTACGTTGTGTTTGTGTGTGTGTGTGTGTGT
>NC_068988.1:29955084-29957527 GCF_001194135.2 Octopus bimaculoides
TGTGTGTGTGTGTGTGTGTGTGTGTGTGTGTGTGTGTGTGTGTGTGTGTGTGCGTGTGTTTGCATTCAAAAGCAAAACATCTTCGTATACACACAGGAGAGGGCGTACATAGGCACATGTGTGCGCGAACTTAATGGCTGTACCCAGAAGAGCCGAGCAAATCGGGATAGAACAAATAAAAGAATGTACATGCATAAATATACACACATACACACATACATACACACTCACATATACTTACACGAGCACTCAATTACTATCAGCGCTGCCCGTCCTTGTCCGGGCCTATTAATAGCTAACATAAATATAACCATATGCATTTGCCGCTCTAGACTGGCTGATTTACTTTAAAAACATGTTGACAACCTTTAGTTTGGTCCTGGAATTGCAGAATTATTGCATTCCAGTAATTCAGATCTTCCAAGACAAGCTTTAAAAAATGCGCAAAAATAAAACAATAAAACAAAAATTTGGTATACGCAGTTGAGACAGTATTCATTTGAAATAGTCATCCGTGCCATATTTAATGTATAAAAGCAGTTGAGAGGCCAGTAACTGCGGAGTTTGTCCTAATATTACATCGCTTATTGATGTGCTGTGTTAAACCCACAATAAATATTGACAGAAGAACAATCGCCCCAGTCGTGGTCAGCAAGAACGCCTAATACGTTTCAACCTTTTGGAGCCTTATCAGTGACATTTACTTGCAGCCAGCTATAGGCTTCGGTGAGAATTCGTCGCCTAATGATATAGGAAACAGTGAATAAAACGCTCGCTGGTGTTGCGAATAGCTGTCGGGCTGAATAAAAATCCGGCATTTGCAATAGAAGCAGTATTAAATTTTAAGATTCATTTATGTATCATACTTAATATACCCCGTTGATAGGCTAGTTATGGCAGTAAATATCCTGAGATAACATCTTTTATGGATGTGCAGTGTTAAAAACAATAAATAACATTGTTTCTTATATTGGTAGACTTCGAATTCTCGTCCGAGCGGGTGGCCAACTGAGATTGTATGTCATTGAAAAGGCCGAAATGCTCCTAGTGTCCTCGCTGGTTGTTGCGGAGACGATTTTCCGTCTATCTCCAATATTTATATTGGATAAAACGATTCTGAAATTCCTTCCTCACAGTAGGATGATATACCTTAGGGACATTCAGGCGTCAAGGAATCCAAGCTGGCTCTCTTTTCTCTTTCACTCTACTATCCTGAACTTTGATCGTCCAACACAACGATCCATGAAAGGGTTTGTTTGTGGAAAGCGACCCCAACAATGACCAAGACTACGATTTAAGGATTGTATAAAGTTCTCGTTGAAAACATGAAAGGTCAGTTGAGGCAACTCTTTGATTAAGCTGAGTTGCTCCTAGTTCAAAGTGTTTTATGACCGAAGTGTGACTTGAATTGAACTGTTTTGTTAATTCCTGTACAATTTACTTTGGGTTTTCCTCAGCTACAGTGTCAGACGCTCAATATTGACAGAACTTAATTATCCAAATCGAGAAGAATCTGCAAGAAAAAAAATTTCCCGAACGAAACCATGGCTTCCATGTTTGGATCTAAAGGCTTCATTTCCACAGACAGGACGAATATTTCTTGCCAAATTCATTACTGAAGATCCATTTTTAAAAAATTTATAGCATGAAATGTCTAATATGTGTTTGATCTAAATTTGTTCTACAAAAATTCGATACGAATTTAACCAGTTTGGTACAAATTAACATGGAAAGAAAGAGAGGGAAAAAGACCATTAGAATGTAAAAAATATATATATTACTTATTTTACACCAAGTATTCAGAAAGTACGCTCAAAGTGATTAGATCAAAAATGAGACAGGCTTTTCATTCCAGCCTTATATATGAAGAGAAGAAATATTTGAGAAGAAGAAATATAGATAGAAACGAGATAGAGATGTTAACACCATCAACAACCGATTATTCGAAACACAGCCAGCAGTTAATACGACAACTGTCTGCTGTAATTTCTTTTTTTTCGAAAACAGTTTTCTTTATTTTATCATCATACTTCCACATTTATAAAACTTCCTTTGTTCCACTCTTTCAAGCCTGTACAGTTGCTGTACAGTTGTTATTTCTGATGCATCTCCTCTGCACACATCGTTGTTTTTCTTTCTTTCTTTTTTTTTATCCTTACTTTTAATATATAATTAATCCCCAGTCGTGTTATGTACACAACAATGTAATCCAGCTTCGCCACCGATAGATTTACAACATTAAATAAATAGCACGGTGAACATACGTAGCTACTTTCGATAAAGCCTCTCTGTGTGTGTGTATGTGTGTGTGTGTGTGTGTGACCTTTAAAACTTTACTGTGTGACGTTGCATTGTTCCCCAACCACCACCAATACCACCGCCACCATAGCTACTCTCCAACTACAACTATTACCACCACCACCACCACCACCACCACCACCAC
>NC_068988.1:29958382-29959149 GCF_001194135.2 Octopus bimaculoides
TTTTCACTGATCTTCAGTTTTATGTTAACATCCACTGGGCAGCTAATTTCCACAACTGTGCACAGTTTCTCTTCTCTATCCCAAATCATTATATCGGGTCTGTTGTGCTTACACCAGATCATTATGACAGGTATGCATGTATGTATGTATGTATGTATGTATGTGTTATGTATTCAGGTAGATAGGTAAGTATATATGGTTTTGTTGTGTTAAGCACACAACCGCGATTTGTTTTCGTTTTCAACAGAGAGGAAATTTAGAAATTGTGATGTTTATAGTTTATCTTGATTTATTGGAGATAAGAACTGATTTCATTTAATTGTTTCTCTTCCGCTTTATAAAAGTCTGCCTAGCATCTAATTAGAGAAAATAATCGCGGTAATTCCTTAATTAGCCACGAAATATTTTGTAAGAAAGCATGACATTAGTTTACATCGTCTCTCGGTGGCGATAATGATGGTGGTGATGGTGGTGAAGATGACGACGACGACGACGACGATGATGATGATGAAGACGATGATGATGATGATACTGGTCATGATGCATCAACGAAAATGATGTTGATGGTGGTGGCTGTGTTGAATAAAGCATCTTGTGTAAGGAGATACCTGTATACAATTTTTTTTTTTTACCTTTTATCCTTCCTAACGTCGACGAAAAAAAACTGGAATAAAAGCGGTTGGCTTGTAATATTCATATAAAACTTACTAAATATGAAGGGAATTAATTGTAAAAGAAAAGAAAATAATAATAATAATTATTATTAT
>NC_068988.1:29960002-29963076 GCF_001194135.2 Octopus bimaculoides
GAGAGAGAATGAGAGAGAGAGAGAGAATGAGAGAGAGAGAGAGAATGAGAGAGAGAGAGAGAATGAGAGAGAGAGAGAGAAAGAGAGGGGGTGTGAACGAGTAAGTTAATGGAAATACAGAGTAAAACGGGTAGGAGAGATGAAGAAAATAGAAGGAAAAAATGAGAGAGTAAGATGAGGGTGAGAGTGAAACGAGAGCGACGAAAAAGTACAGGGATGAAAGAGAAAGGGCGAAAAAATAGGGGAAAACAGTTGGAAAAGTTGAGAATGAAATATAAAAACAGGGAGATCAGCGATAGCCAGACAGATAGAGAGAGAAGGATAGATAGATAGATAGATAGATAGATAGATAGATAGATAGATAGATAGATAGATAGATAGATAGATATAAATTTCTTTTTACTCTCTCTCTCTCTCTCTCTCTCTCTCTCTCTCTTCGTTGAAATAAGAAAAAGGTATTAAGAAAGACAGAGACAAAGGAAGAAAACGAAAGAGAAGGGAAAGAATGTTTGGTTAATTAGAGAAAAGAAAGAAAAACGAGGTAGGAAGAGGAGGAATTGAATGAAAATATGAAAACAATATAGGAGAAAGAGAGTGAATGCAGACTATCATACGTAATGAGAAAAAGCGAGGTGAGATTCAACAATTTGACAAAACTTGCAGATTTTCTAGTCTTGGATTAAATATTTTCTTTTAGATTTGTCTTCCATTCTACCTTTCTTTCTCATAGTTTTATTTATTTCTTTCCAACTTGTCTAGTTTTCTCTCCTACACCTACACTTCTTTCGTAGGTATTCTCTATAACAAACGTATCTCTTTCTCTCGTGTGTGTGTGTGTGTGTGTGTCTTATTATTATTAAACTTTGTGAAAACTAGTTAGATCGGTACCTTTCGCTCTCAAGTTAATCCCAACCCACTACAAATGCAACAAATCAGTTATGAATACACACACACACACACACATTCATACACACAGACACAGACAACCCTCGCTCACTCCTCTTTTTGAAATGTTGTTCTTGTTATGCCGGTTTGTCACCGTTTACCTTTCTTTAATTCGCTCACGCAAATGGATACTATCTTCCCCTCGTATTAAATGAACACACACTCACATATATACATGCATGCACATTCTCTCCCACTTTTACACACACACACATACGCATTGTTTTTTCATCTTTCGTTTGTCATTGGAGTGTTGCGACCATGCTGGGGCACCGCCTTTAAGAGTTCTTTTCTTTTTTAGTCTGACGAATCGACCTTAGTTCTTGGTTTTTCTTATTCTATCTCTCTCTCTCTCTCTCTCTCTCTCTCTCTATCTATCTATCTATCTATCTATCTATTTATCTATCTATCTATCCGTTCTTCTTATTCTATCTATCTATCTATCTATCTATCTATCTATCTATCTATTTATCTATCTCTATCTATCTTTCTATCTATCTATCCGTTCTTCTTATTCTATCCGTCTTTTATGCCGAACCTCCAAGTCACGGGGCCGCAAACAAACCAATACCGATCGTCAAAAAGTGGTGGGAGACACACGCAAAGACGTTATCATACACATAAACACATACACACACACACACACACACACACACACACACACACATATATATATATATATATATATATATATATATATATATACGATAGGCTATATTTATATTTAGACATGCTCACATGCACAATGTGTTTACGCACGGACGGACGCACCCTGTGGTAACAGGTTTTACACAAGCAGACAATTCAGAGAACACAATCAAGTTTTACTCACACATCAGACATACACATAGACATGTAACGACACACTCATAGAAAGGAAACAGGAAAAGACACACATACTGTATAATAAAGGTACGCCATAAGACAGAACGTAGACATACACGCGATAGATATTCGCGCCCACACGTAAGAGATAGTGATGCATGTATGCACACACCTCCACATTTAGCGATGGGGGAGAGTTATAAGAAGTGAGAGAGAGGGAAGAAATGAGAGACGGGAAAAGAAAATAGGAATATAAGAGAGGGAGGGGTGTGAGAAAAGGAGGAAGAGAGAGAGAAAGTCAATGAGAAAGAGAAAATAATTAGAATGAAACGAACATGTAAGAGAGAGAGATATAAAGAGAGAGAGGGGGGAATAATTAAGAGTGAAAGCAGCACCAGAGTAGGAGGAGAAAAGGAAGGAAATGCAGAATGATTAAGAGGAGAAGGGGAAGAAAGAGAAAGAAGTGCAGAAAGGTTGAGAACAGGGAGATGAGTGGGAGAAATAAAGACGGAAGTATAGAGAGATTGAGAGGGGAAGAGGAGAAATAACTGAAAAAAAAAAACGAGTGTGATATAGAGATTGAGAGGAGGAGGAGGAGAAAAGTTAGGGAAATGCAGAGAGATTGATAGGGAAACAAGAGTAGGAGGGAGAAAAAGCAGAGAAATATGGAGAGAGCGAGAGGAGGAGAGGGAGGGGCATAAGGCCTTATCGGCGAATCTAGTAAGAGAGAGAGAGATAGGAGACGACGAAAAAAAACGACTATTATTACCAAGTTAGTTCTTAGTTTTGCCGGTGGAAGTTGGTTTTAGGTGTCGGCAGTGACTTTATACACGAGCCTCTGCTGTTATTGTCTGTCTGTGTACGTCTGATAAAAACTTTCCTCTTGTTTTTCTTTTTTTTTTCAACTTTATATCGTTATTATTCGGAAGCTGAGAAGCCCTACGCCTCAATTAACTTTATATATCAACCACAGTGGATTATTACTATTATTATTATTATCCTAACAACTTGTGGAATACTCTGTATGTTGCTGTTTTTACTTTCTTTCTTTCTTATTTATTTTATTGACTTTAAAACTTATATCTTTAATATTTTCTCTTCTCCTTGTGATGTCTTTTACGCGCGTGTGCGTGTGATCAGTGAAATCACGTAGAATTTGATGACCACTGAAAGTAACTTGTAAATTTATGCTAATTAACTACTAATTATTAGTATTAAAACACATACATACAAACATGCATATGTATGTATGTATATACATACATACATACATATATATATATATATATATATATATATATATA
>NC_068988.1:29963109-29966921 GCF_001194135.2 Octopus bimaculoides
TATATATACAAATATTTCAAGCATTTTCTACCCTTTTTATGTATAATATATATGCTATCATATACCCTCATGATGATAATATGAGAATGCTAAATCTAAAAGAGTGTTTTCAGTTCTACTGTTTTATTTTGTATTTTTCTCTGTTAATACGTTATTCCTAAAACTTCGAATTTATTCTTTTCAGGTACTGATATTTACAAAAGTGAGTTTATTGAACACAGGAACATATATAAATAAACAAACAGAATCTACATTCTTGGATCTTCCAGTCTTTCATACATATTTTAAAAGGAAAAACTATCTAAGGAGATATATAAATATACCAACAACGAAATCTACGGATTCACCTTGTTATAGTTGTTACCATTCGTTTGGTTTTTGTTTCCTCGCACAGGTATCGACCCACTACTGGCGGGACGAACTTCTAATGATCTAAGCATGTTTTGATTGAGTTGGTGAAACTTTAAACAAGGAAATTATCACCCACAAAAAAAAAAGCCCTACAATGGCTAATCAAACTAATCGATTGACACTAGTGGGGCTAGTGATTCTATGTTTTTGCCCATTAGTATCTAGTGTATATTTACTGGGCACCGAGACATCTTATGCCCAATTCTCGCTTTGGAATATATGTTTAAATTCCAGTTTGTCTTTTAGTTTCAAAACTTCTCAACAATCCGCTCTTCTCATGTACACAGATGACAATGGAGTAATGGACTTCTTTCAGATCAATCTGGAGGAAGGAATTATATCATTGACTATTAAAATTTCCAATCAGCCCGATGTGTCCCAAACTGTGAAAATAGTTGGACCGTTTCATGACAATCAATGGCACAGTGTTACGGTCAAGCGAAACAGTGAAATCACTAGTTTCACGGTTGACCAGACCACGGAACATATGCGCTTCGAAGGAACTGACTTCTTGTTCGGTTCGGAAAAGATCCATAACTATGTATATTTCGGAGGTATGCAGGAGCTTGACAATAGTAAAGTGTCCAATCCAGAAGCGAAATATTCCAAACGTTTCAAGGGATTCGTTCGGAATGTGATCTATGGAAATTGTTCTTGTATTCCAGTCCGTGCCGAAGTTGTCGGTGGAATAGATATGGATGATGGTGATGATGAAACATGCAAAAAACCTTCGATCTGTGACAAAGGGTGTATCTGCATTCGAACGGATAATGGATACGGCTGTGATTGCGTTTACCGGGAAACATGTTTGGAAGGTAAGGCATTTTACATTTCATTGTTTCCAAAATTCGAAGAATTTCGTTGTTTGTTTGTTGTCCGGCAACAGGCCGGACTTCGTTATCTTGCAAACATTTACAACTTTTAAACGGATAATACTTATAGATATTGTATACATACATGCATCAGTGTATAAAGGTAGAAATAAAGTGTATGGTGTGTGTGTATGTGTGTGTGCATGCATTACAAAAGAAATAATAAATAATTCAAGTTACTTGTCCGAATCCCAGATAATCCCTTTCTGAATGTAGCAGTTATCAAAATCATCTAAACCAGATTATCAAAACTGAAGTGAAACTACTTAACATGATTATCTTGGGAAATATGATCCCTAACATAAACTTTAGAAAGGAAGAAGGGAAAGGTTAGTTTTACTAAAGGCGCTACTTAAATACAGAGGTCCCGCTTAAATACAGCAGCCCCGATACATCTACGTAACGATGTTTTTACAGTGCACGCTCGATAGGGTTAGTTTTAGGGTTAGGGTCAGTTCTAGGGTTACGTAGATGCGTTGGGACCTTCGTTTTTAAGTAGTACCTTACTAAGACCCTATGTGTTCGTAAGTCCGTGGTCCTCGTGTCTTGTGTGCTGCTCTACAGGACTTCTGTTATCAACATTGAAGCCTCCGATTTATAAAATATAAGAGATGAGATATTTCGTGATGTTTGTGAAACGGTACTGGAATGGACTGTCAGTCAGTTCCTGTAACATAAATTCAGATTTTGGTGCAGGTATTTCGTTGTATTTATGAGTATACCACACCTCGTTTTATGGTATACCCATGCAAGTGTTTCATCACAACTTTCAGAAAATTGAATATTTTTTTTAATGAAATTTTCTGCAAATAGCTTTCAGATAGTGTTGATAACTATATCAGAATTTAATATATAAAAATAATTGGTCAACGCGCACACGCACGAAATCTTAAGTTTCGTTTTGAACATATTGTATGATATGTGATGTGTGTCAGTATGTATTTGTGCGCGACCACCAATTTTTGGGGGCACATTAAATTTCTTACGTATTATTATTATTATTATTTTGATACATTAAATTTCACTAAAAATTACATATTTTCTTGAAAGTTATATAAGAAGTGTAAACACAATCGGGGTGGAATACGTGTGTGGAGATAATGCCTTGTTTTTCGTGGTTAGTTAAAAGAGGAGGGCAATACCCAGTGAACTTTTTAAAGGGACTTCGATACTTGTTGGAGAGAAAAGAATAAGGAATCTTCACTCACACTTGCAACAGAATGGCCTCTACTAAAGGCACTAGGGTGTTATGTGGTGCTGTTAAAACCGGTTCTTAGATTTGTACCGTTGGCTGTCAGGAAATGAGTATTCTATGAACGAAACCTGATCAAAAGGATTTTACTGTCAAAGTTTATGTTCGTCTCGTGTTACGTCATAAATATATTTTATAAATACTTTGTATCATATTTTTACATATCTTTTATGGCTATATGCTCTTGATTTAGAGGAACGAGGACACATTTTGTTGTAGATTTGTCCAGCTTACCAGAGATGTAAAAGGAAAGTTTCATACGATGATGTAGATTAATGACTAATTGTAATTCTTGGACAACTTAAGTAAACATTACTAATAAAGAGAAACAGTGAAACTGAAAATAAATACAAATAAACTGTTGAGATCATCTTGAGAGAAGAAGGATTGGACTATATTTACACATCTGAGTGCATGCATACCCGTATATGATGGTAGATAAGACACACCTGTGTTTTATGGGGTGGGGGGTTCCTAATTAAACGTCTCAAAATATGACCCTGGGTCCTATTCAAAATGAGACTCATATTACATGCTTTAATGCACAAAAAACATTTTTCACTCTAAATACGCGCTACTGAATTTGAGGTGCGTCTAATATGCTCAGTGCGTCTTTTTTGCCATCAAATACGGGTATATACAGTAATATACAATCCACACACACTCTCTTTCTCTCTCTCTTTCTCGTTGCTGTATTTCACTCTTCTGGGCGTTCAGTTTATAGGAATTCCCACTTTTCAGTTATGTTGAATTTTAGTTGCTATTTGTGATAAGGATGCTGTTCAGACCCCCTCGGGATTTCACTCCTGAGACTTGCATAATCACCTGCCTTATGATCTGTGGTCGTGAATTTGTAATCTGTTTATTTCGAGTCCGTTTTAAAGTCAATGCTAGTCTCTGAGGGAATAAGGTACAAACATTGAAGATATTGTGTTGAACAGTTCTCCTTCGAAGTCCCATTCGCCATGGGAAAAGGAAAGGGTTCTGAAGTCAGGGCAATTAATATTACAAATTAAAATTTGGGGGAACTTGTTTTTCTATATCGTTCTAAGAAACAAGGGAAAGACTTCCTCCTACCCCACCCCATTTTCTCGTAAATTATTGTTTTTTTACAATTTTTTTTTTCCAAAAACCCACGTTTTCGGATACGGAGATTCCGGAAAATTGCAAAAATCGGAATTTTGAATTTTTTTTGCAACCCACCCCCACCCCCAATTTCTTCATTTTTCACTTTTTTCTGTAACCTTAACCCTAAAACCCCCCAAACCTAACCCTAA
>NC_068988.1:29967385-29970944 GCF_001194135.2 Octopus bimaculoides
CTCCCCTACGGCACCCTCCCATCCACTCCACCTTCGCCCTCTGCCACACTTTCTCCCATCCCTCCCCACACCTTCTCCACCTCCTCAACAACACCTCTCTCTCTCTCTCTCTCTCTCTCTCCCTCCCCCTCTGACCTAACTCAATGACCCAGCAACTCTTTCTCCCTCAGTGAATCTCCCAGAATTTTACTTCATCCTATTTCTATCGCTCCTTTTCCTCTCCTCTTTCCCCTCACACCTTCTCTCCACACTCACCCTTATAATGTTGTATACTTATGTGTATGCTTCTGTGTGTGTATGCTTCTGTGTGTGTGTGTGTGTGTGTGTGTGTGTGTGTAGAATTTTAAAAATTGTAAATAATGAAATTCAGACTCGGTTGGAATTTCCTTGCTTGATATACGTATATATATATACACACATATACACACACACACACACACACACACCTATATTTAGTGTGTATATGTACACTCATGAACACACACACACACACACATATTTCTACACATATAGATGCATATGAGGGGGTGTATGAAAAGTTTTCACCCTTCGAGGCTTTTGAGCCTTGAAGTCTTGTACCATGTTTTGTTTTTTGGAGTTTTTTTTGAGGCTCAAGATTTTTCATACACCCCTCATATATATCTATATATTTCATACACCCATCGCATATATGTATATATATATGTGTATATACATATATATGTGTATATACATATATATGTGTGTGTGTTTCTACACAAATGAATGTGAATGCTGACGTTCCTTGGAGACATTACAACTGGCTGTTCTGTACCTGCGAAAATAAATCTGGAATAAGCATAAAAGATCCTTTACTTGAAAAGCAGGTAAGGGTTAGCCACAGGAAAAGCATCCAGCCATTAAATCTTCCCTCTGTGCAGACCATTGGACCACAAGGAAGACAGACGTTAAATCAATGAACAAATGCAAATATGTGTGTGTGTGTGTATGTATACACATACACACATACAAACAACTTGAATGCCTATCTGTGTATATATATATTTATATATGTGTGTGTCTTATTTGAATTCTTTGTTTACTCCCTTTCATGTTTTATATTATGTGCCACTGCAGTTCACTAAACACACACACACACACACACACACACACACACACACACATACATATACACACAAATTCCCACAAAGAATTTAACATAATTTCCGTTCACGTTATAGGATGGGATGGTCCACTAAATGAAAGAATTTACATGAATGATCAAAGTGAATATGTCATAAAACATTCTATTCATTATATTAATTCTACCAAGACAAAATATTTCTTCATATTTATGCTCAGAATTTGGTGAGCGTAATGTGCCATTGCAGAGTGAACCATCAAAGAAACTTCTCTAAATCCAAAACAGTGACTGTACTCTTCATGTAGGTGAAGAATGAAATGCCTCTGCATAAAAATCTGTGGCTGGGTGCCTATGAACTGAGAAAAAATAACTAACGTTCAATTTTATGAATTCATAATTATGTGACAGATATCAAGTTACCACATTTCATAGCATTTTAAAGACACATGGGTATATTAGACGCAGCACAATATCAGCAGTGCATTTTCAGGAAAAAGCACGCCAGGGATAAAATAAGCTTACAGGGGGGCTCAACTTTGCATATGGGACCCAGCATGATTTTATGAGACATATTTTGGCAGGGAAAAAGTGCATCTTATATGCCTTCAAATATGGTGTTGTTTTGGTCTTTTGACTTCAGCTTTTTTTTTTTGTATGGGATTTAAAAAATTTCAGCAGCAAATTTGAATGGAAATGAATGGTTTTCCTCTCTGTTCCAAGTTTTTACTCCAATTGCTAAAATCATCAAGTGACAAATTAGCAAAATGAGAGAATCTTTAGCACATTACACAAAATGCATAATGGTGTTCTCACCAGCTCTTTACTCTCTGAGTTCAAGTCTGACCAAGGTCAACTTTGCCTTTCTTTGTCCCTCTAGGGTCGATAAAATAAAGTCTAGTTCTGATGGTGATGTGATCAACTAACCGTTCCCTCGATATGCAAAGGAATTTCCGAATAAGGATGGTGTGATGGCATAATCTTTAGCATGTCAGACAGAAATTCTTCTGGCTTTTTACATTCTGTGTCCAAATTCCATCAAGGTCACTTCTGCTTTCCATCCTTTTTGAGGTTCGATAAATTATAGTGCTAACCAATCACTGAGATTGCTGTAATCAACCAACCCCTTTTCCCCATAAAACTGCTGGCCTTGTATCAAAATTTGAAACCGCTACCTGAGCTTCGGGTTTCAACTCCACCTGGCATGAAATTCAAAGCTGTTAAATTTCTAAGGAAGATGCGGAAGTGTTCTGTAATCTTGCATTAAAATACATTTGGTTCCACATTTTGAAAGCGGTTGTCGTTAAAAGACTAACCGAACCCAAAACAAACCTACCATGCAATACAGTTTAATCAGGAATACTTTTAAGTGAGTCAACAGATGGTGCAGATAAGGCACAGACAAGAAAAGGGAGCAGGTTGAAGATGATCTGAGAAGACAGGAATTCGCAGAAGAGATGACGGAATTGTTGAGTCATGGACGAACCTGCTGCATTGGGAATCTTTATAGAATAAATGCCAACTCAAGGAAAGTAAAAGTGATACATAGGATGTTAATAATACTTTTTACTATTGGCACAAAGCCTGAAATGTTGTGGGAGGGGTATAGTCAATTACATTGACCCCTCTACTCTACTGGTACTTATTTCATCGACCCTGATAGGACAAAAAGGATGGTTTACCTCAACTGTATTTGAACTTACAATTATAATAATACACACACATATACACACACACACACTCTGTCTCTCTTACATATTGATATAAATATACATATATATATACACATATGCACACACACACACACACACATATTTATGTATATATACACAAGCACAGATATGGCTGTTTAGTTAAGAAGTGAGTTTCACAACAATGTGGTTTGGGGTTCTATCCCACTGCATTGAATTTCCTCTTTCACTTTGTATGTCCTGTGAGCAAAATTTGGTCAACCAAAAGAGTATGAAATTCCATCTCTGTCTCTCTCTCTCAAATTAGGAATAATGAAAGGTGAAGAAAACTTTGGCAGGATTTGAACTTAGAACGTCAAGATACAGAATGGAGACCACATGCTACTTTGTCAAGCATCCTAATAGATCTGCCAATCTACTTGCCTTGTCAATGAATATATTTAGAAGAAAAAAACAAAACATGAATTTAAGAATGTGGAATGTCCTTGAAATGAGCAGGATTTACTGTTATGTGTAAAAGAGAGAGAGAGAGAGAGAGTAAGAAAGAGAGGGAGAGAGAGAGTAAGAAAGAGAGGGAGAGAGAGAGAAAGCCTCCATCTATAAAATTACTTCAAGAGTTGGTTTTCATGATACTCTATTACATATTCGTATAGTTAGTTTCCATGGTAACAATTTGGCCTGTCAGGACTGGTGTAAAATGGATAACCCTGAAAAAAAAAAAAAGAAATAATAAACTGACATTGAGTGAAATGGGAATAGCATTATAAGG
>NC_068988.1:29971106-29975618 GCF_001194135.2 Octopus bimaculoides
AAAAAACATTTATAGGACACCCTGTGGTGGGTTAATTCTTAAATACCATTATTCCAGATAAACGGAGCTGCTATAATTTCAACTTTATAAAATTTATTATAATCTGACTCTTGAGATTTTCTTTTATGATTAAATTTTCCATATTGTAGTCTCATGATACCAATTCCACACACATACACACAAGCTGCTGGAGAAGTTTTTTTTTAAAGAAAAGTTTTGAAATTATTAAATGAAATAAACATTTTAGAATTCTGCAAAAGAAAAAAAAAAAAAAAGGAAGGGAAAAACTGACATTTAATCTTGAATTTGTAGAAATTATATGCAGAAAGATCTGGAAATTAATTGTATTGTTTATTCTTTGTCAACATCATCATCATCATTGTTATTTAACATCCGTTTCTTTTCCATGCTGGCGTGGGTTGGATGGTGTGACTGGAGCTGGTAAAACCAGGGGCTGCACCAGACTCCATTTTCTGTTTTGGCACAGTTTTTAAGGCTCGATGCCTTTCCTAATGCCAACCACTTTTACAAAGTAGACTAAGTACTTTTCACTTGGTACCAGTACCAGTGCTTTTTATGTGGTACTAACACCTGTGCTGTCATCTGTAGAAATAATTTCTAATGTGAGGAGCTTACTTATAAGTGCATACTTCATCGATTTCATGATAACCATTAAATCACAATTTGTAAGCTACTGGCTTCACGCATGTGAAATTTCTTTCAGCCAAACTGGGATGGATGCCATATAAACAGGAGGCGAATCTTAGCCTTCCAATGAAAATCAGATATATTCAAGTTGTTGTTTTCCTCAATTACTCAGGAATCGTTCCAATGCATAGATCTGGTCTTCAAAGTAAGCTTTTCATGTAATCACAAGTTCATAAGAGATGTTATCTCTGGACAAATACTGCAGCAACTGGCCTATTGACCGTGTGTATACATTCATCGGGATACACAGATGACTATTTTAATTTAAGACTACCTCAGTTGCATATACTGGGTTTTTATTCAGCCTGGTAGTGAATGTCTTATTCCCTTTTTCCTATATCAGAGATGATGAATTCTTGTCTGAGCATGTGAATGATTGTATGTGCCATTGAAAAGGCCCAAAATGCATCTAGTGTTTTCACTGGCCCCTGCTGGAATGAATTTTCATCTCTTTCTGATATTTACTGTGTTTTTATCACAACATATCCATAACAGATAACCACTGCAGTAACTGGCCTATCAGCAGTGTATATTCATTAAGTATGATACATGAATGGCTATTTTAATTTAATACAGCCTCAATTATGTATACCGGGTTCTTTATTCAACAGGCAGCTATTCCCAGTATTAGTGAATGTTGTGTTCTCTATTGGAAGCGATGTATTCTTGTCCAAGCACATAGCTTGTTGTGAGTATGAGTCATTGAAAAATCCCAAAGAGGCCAAAATGCGTGATGCATTCTCACTGACAGCTGTGAGGACAATTTCCCTCTCCCTCCATCATTGAGTGTGTTTTGAACATAGCACATCCTTCAGCAAAGTGGTTGGTGTTAGGAAGCTGTTGAAGCCATGCCAAAACAGACCATGGAACCTCATGTGGTTCCTGACCTTGCCAACTCTTGTCAAACTGTCCAACCCATGCCAGCATGGAAAACCGACATTAAATGATGATAATGATGTCTTAGACACCAAAATCTACAGTGTGTGTGTGTGTGTGTGTGTGTGTGTGTTTGCATATTTGTGTCTAGTCTTCACATCATGTGATTTCTGTAAACAAGTGCCTTCTATGGAAACATATCTGGGCATGGAGAAATATTACTTTGCTTGGAAACCAGTAAAGTTTAGCAACAGGAAAGGCATCCAGCTGTAGAAAATTTGCCTTTACAAAATCCAGCTGACTCATGCAAGCATGGATACTCAATGACAATGATTGTGTGTGTGTGTGGTAGAATAGGTAAAGTTGTGAAGGCATGAGAAGCCATGCCTTGTGATATTTATTCAAGTTGTGTGTGTCCCAAGTTCAAATCTTCCCCAGGTCAACTTTACCTTTCAGCCTCATGGGTCATCAGTAAATATAGTACCAGTCAACTACTGGGGGTTCATTTTTCTCTGACCTGAGGGCCAAACCATAACAACTTCGGTATTTGTGAATTTAACTCCTCTTCAGAATTGCTCGTCTTTTACTCTTCTTCTACAGACATGGTGTAAAATGCTTGCATACATGTAGCATGTAACTGTGTGTGTGTATGTTTGTATGTACATGTCAGTATGTATGTCAACATAGTGGAGGCACATGGCTTAGTAGTTAGGCTACTCTGCTCACAATTGTTAGGTTGTGAGTTCAATACTTGGTGGTGTGTTGTGTCCTTGAACAAGATATTTTATTTCTCTTTGCTCCAGGCCATTCAAGTGGCAAAAATGGGTTGTACCTGTAATTCAAAGGACCAGTCTTGTCACCTGTGTCATGCTGAATCTTCCTCAGAACTATGTTTAGGATACGCATATCTGTGGAGCACTCAACCACTTATACGTTAATTTCACAAGAAGGTTGTTCTGTTGATTAGGTCAACTGGAACCCTTGACATCGCAACCGACAGAGTGTCCCCTTTTTTTTTTTTATGTGAACGTATATCTGTGATTGTATTACCAATTCCTTGGCCCCTTTAACTCTTTGATGATAGGATTCAAGACTAGAATTGTTGTATGTCAGTCATTTCAGAAACCAAGAATTATAAATGGCATTGTGTGTTTGGTTGGCAAAACATGGATGAAATAAAAACACCCTGAAATGTCTGTGATGACTCAACGAAACTAGACCCTAAACACATAACCCACTCCCCTCATCACTGCAACTACAACTGAACACGCAGCCTACACTTCCAGTTAACACACAGATAATCACACACACACACACACATCTTACATACCATGAGGATTCTGAAATGTAACTGAAGACTGTAGAATCAGACTTTATTCTTTCAATACTTAGAACAATTCTTCAGCCAAGAAAGATTCAGATTTCAAAATCTCAATGTCTGTCATTTCCTTTCCTTATTCTCAGTTTTACTTCTCCCCGTCAACACCAACACCGCCATCACCATCACCATCTCAATACCCACCTCCACCAGCATCACTGTCTCCTGCCACTATGTGGCCTACATGCTGAATAATTGTCCTCACTGTTGTAGACTTGTTTTAGTAAGTTTACTTGCAGTGAGCCATTCAATCAAAATGGCTGTATGTTATGACTGGCAGTCAGGGGTGGGAAGAGCACTTACAGTTCTTTCGTGGACAACTTGGTGTACAGTCATCATCATCATCATCATCATTTTATGCCCTCCTTCCATGCTAGCATGGGTTGGACGGGTCACCTCAGTCTGAGACAATGCCTATCAGCAGCTTCTAAAAAAATTGGTTCTTATACATGGTGTTTAGATCAATTTCTACAGTTGGATGTAACTCCCTATTGTCAACAGAGTGCACTATGTGTGCACCTTTACAGCATGCACTGCATGTACACCTTTACAGTGTGCACCTTTCTCATGGCACCAACACCAGAGAGGTTTATGAGTCCCTTGCAAGACAGCAGATCATGGCTGACTGCTCTCTATAGTCTTGCTCTCATCATCATCATCATCCAGTGTTTTAAATCCGGGTTTTGTCCCTGTTAATGAGGGTGGCCAGATCTACCTCAATGCCATAGCAACCGAGGCTGGCAGGTGCAGCCCACCCCAACTTTTGGGCTGGCTGGTGCCCATTCTCCCCTGCTATCATGAGGCTTTTTTGGAACTGGCTTTTCTATGGGGAGCATGCCTTTACTTACCCCCAACCTCAGTTTCTAGACATGAGTGGTCCCAAGACCAAGGCCTCTACTACAATTTTTAAGAAATGTAGTGGAAAATTAGCTCAGGAAGGCAGGGATACTACTGAGACCCCTTTCAGAACACCCCTACTGCTCTATAGTTGTGAAACTTGGACACTGTCCAGGGGCCTTAGGAGCTGCCTGAACTCCTTTGACACCAGGATGCTTTGCAGAATTATGGGCTAACATTGGTCGGATTTTGTATCCAGCCAACGATACTAATCAGAAACTGGGATATGTCTTGTTATTTGAATAATCCTGGAGGCCAGCTCAGACTGTTTGGCCATGTTGTTTGATTTGCCGAGTTGGACTCTGCTTACCATGTTCTCTTTATTGAAGATCCAACTTGGTTGATAGCTTGTGTTGGTCAAACTCATGCCACATGGTCACAGTAGATGAGGTGGGGTATCTCATGGAGATGGGGACAGACTGGACTCTTCCCAGGAGCACCCAGGAATATACCGACGAATTGTGAATACAACAAAGTACTGCAAAGGCACATTCCCCCCCACACACACCTGACTTGATCTACAAGACAGGACCAGAGGAATCTCACGATGCTACTACACTTTCTCAGCTCATTTGCCAACCTCTTTACAATGTCAAAATCACGATGTTTCAGCCATTGTTAATGCTACCAAATGGGGTGTGTGTGTGTGTGTG
>NC_068988.1:29976112-29979157 GCF_001194135.2 Octopus bimaculoides
ATTATGTGATTCAAAATATAAACAATAACAAACCATAAAATACATTTTTATTTTTCAAAACAAAACAAAACAGTAAGAGGGAAAATAATGTTTATTTTTGTCTACTTCCATTTTATTTATATTTGAAAAGTTTCCTTCCACTTTTTTGAATTGCAAAGTCTTTGATCTGATCCTCAAAATTAATCTTAGGTAACACATCTAACACATCTATACTGCATCTATACTTAACAGAGATAAAGGCATTACAAATATTATTTTAGCAAGTTTAAAGTAATTTCTTTTGTGCTGTAAACTATTTACCATTTCTGTGGTGCCCCCCTCCTTCATTTGATGCCCTAAGCTCGTGCTTATTTTACTTAATGGTTAATCCAGTGCTGAGTTCCTCTGTGTAGTGCCTAGAGCTGATGTCTTCCACTTTAGCCTGGCCCAACCAAAGCTTCTGAGTGCGTTTGATAGATGGCAAGCACATCGTGTGTGTGTGTGTGTGTGTGTGTGTTCTTGTCTTGATTTCACCTGATGGTTGTAAATGATTGTAACTGTTATACAAGCAGTGTTGCTCATTTCCATTCTTCTATGAAAACAGGCCTTGCTTGGAAACAGGTGAGGGTTTACAACAGGAAGAGCATCCAGCCGTTGAGAAAAATCTATCTCAATGAATTCCATCTAACCCATGCAAGCATGGAAATGTTGACATAAAAACAACAAGGATGACATAATTAGCCAGGATTTTGATAATGGAGGTCATCATTTATCAAAATAGACCCACCGTTGGCTGTGCAATCTGTAAAAACACAAAATTAAAACCCATGTTAGACCCCCACAGGAGTTGTATGTTAGTGTGTTTGGTTAAACTTGTCAAACCCCTTACCCTGACTATGTATCACCATCATCATCATCACCATAACTACCATCATGTGTATGTGAATAGCAATACAAAGAGTTCCAATAGTGGAATAAGTATGGTTCTGATGATGAAGCGAACTTGCTCAAGGTGCCACATGGTGGGATTGAACCCGCAAAGGGTGTTTCTTAAGCCATTTAGCCATGCCTATGTAATGCCTAGAATTTTTGACCATCCCTTATCTTGCTTCTTCATTAAAAATATATTTAAAAAAAGCACAAGCCACCTATGTTTATTGCTCGACTTCTCCATGATAAAATTCCAATTTTGGTCTCGTCTATATTTAGCCAAAGTTTATATATTTTTATACCAAAGTGAAGAAAATATATAAAAAAAGATAAAATCATTTAAGTAAAATAAATAACTTGAATAGGTTTATGGTATTAATTTGGATAATTACTTCAAGTGTGGATGTACTGAATGGAGTTGTTTGAGAGTAATTAATGACTGCCTCTGGGCTTTTATTTATTTTCCCTTACTTAGTGGGATATTTCATTTTATTGTGTATGTTTTATTTGTTTCAGTCATTAGACTGTGGCCATGCTGGAGCACTGCCTTGAAGAATATTTAGTCAAATAAATTGCCCCCTGTACTTATTTCTTTCTTGTAAGCCTAGTGCTTATTCTATCAGTCTCTTTTTCTGAACTGCTAAGTGACAGGGACATAAATACATCAACACCAGTTGTCAAGTGGTGGGGGTGGAGGGGAACAAACAAAGACTCGAAGACAAACACACACACACACACACACACACACACAGGTACTGTTATATGGACTGTTAGATATGTAATTCGTCTGACGTTCCGTGTGTCATGTGGTTCGTCTGAGTTCATTGTTTCATTGTTGTTGTCTTGTGGGACTGTCGTAGTAAAATGTCATTGATATATATATGGCGGACATGACTTTTGTTTATTCATAACGAACATTGGGTGAGTGCGTTCTTTGTATGTAATTGAACAATAAATGTAATAATTAAATTGTATAACTCGTTTTGTTATCTCTGCGAGTCACCCGAGGGAAACATAACAGGTACATTGATATGTATACATATATGATAGGCTCCTTTCACATGGCGTAATAGAAAATACTTGTCCAAGGTGCTATGAGGTGAAACTGAACCTGAAACCGTGGGGTTGGGAAACAAAGTTCCTATCCACACACCCACGGCCAGCTCAAGATACCAGCAACTTGGGCAGTCGCCCGGGGTGCCATGTGCCAGGGGCTGCCAAGGAGAGCATGACAAAGACAAGGAAATTTCCACACCCTTCAGCTTTCCTGGGGTGCCAGCAACCCTAAGGCCGGCCCTGCCCACACCAACACCTGCATCTGTGTACCTTTGACCTTTTATCTTTTACTTGTCTCAATCATTAGACTGTGGCCATGCTGGAGTACTACCTTCAAGAATTTTTAGTCAAACGAATCAACAGCAATACTTACTTTTTTTTCAGCCTGGTTCACTTTTGCCAAACTGCTAAGTTATGGGGTTGTAAACAAACCAGTAACGGCTGTCAGGCAGTGGTGGTGCTGCTGATGGGGGCAAACACACACACACGACAGGCTTCTTTCAATTTCCATCTACCAAATCCACTCCCAAGGCTTTAGTTGGCTTCAGGCTATAGTAGAAAACTCTTGCCCGAGGTGCCATGCAGGAGGACTGAACCTGGAACCAAGAGGCTGGGAAGCAAGCTTCTTACCACACAGCTATGCCTGTGCCTATATATACACACACACATGTGGAACTTACTGGTTATGGCCATTTTATATATATATATATATATATATATACATAGCTATTATTTGAATTGTTTTATGTCTTTTCTAGATTACCCCACCCATGTGCTGAAAAGAAAATTTAAAAACAAACAAATGTAAGAAGTGAAGGAAGGCAAAGAGTTAAAATATCTAAAGAGCGTCTGGTAACCCTCATGCGATTAAATTGAAATAGGTTGATCTGAGATAGATAGGATAAGGGTGTGTGTGTGTGCATGTGCATGTGTATGGATATATGTGTATATATATATATATATATATATATATATATATACCTACACACACACACATATATATATGCAATTATATATACACACACACACACACACAGACATATATATATATATATATATATATATATATATATATATATA
>NC_068988.1:29979237-29981680 GCF_001194135.2 Octopus bimaculoides
TTATATATACACACACACACACACACAGACATATATATATATATATATATATATATATATATATATATATATACACACACAAACACACACACACACGCACACACACACATACACACATATACACATGCATGCATGTATGCACATACATTTGGACATACATACTGAATAGCAGATTCTGCAAGTAAACTTCATCTCGTTAAAATAGGAACAACGAAAATATGTAGAAAGGAATGGTGAAGGAGGTGGGAGGTGGCAGGGAGAATGAGAAGAGAGATATTAAGGAAGTTTACAAGGACCAGTTGCTGATTCTGGGAACACTATCAGGTGAAAAATAAATAAATAAATAGATAAATGAGCAGGAGAAATAGGGAAGGTTTTGGTCTGTCTCTGAATAGCAAAGAATGTCTTCAGTCTACCTGTTAATTACATTTCTTTAAATTAAGTTGAGTGGTTTATTCAATGCCACGTGCATGCGCACGCACGCACACACACACACACACACACATACACACACACACAAAATTTCAAAATTTCTTGACAGTGTGGTAAGAATGTTGCTTCCCAACCACACGGTTCCGGGTTCAGTCACACCTTCGGCAAGTGTCTTCTACTCTAGCCTTAGGCCAACGAAAGTCTTTTCAGTGGATCAGGTGATGGTATGCACATCTTCTAATATTTCTCTCCAAGAAAGCAGCAAGCTGGCAGAAATGTTAGCACGCTGGGCGAAATGCTTGGCGGTATTTTGTCTGACTTTACATTCTAAGTTTAAATTCTGCCGAGGTCAACTTTGCCTTTCATCCTTGTGAGGTCAATAAATTAAGTACCAGTTGCATACTGGGGTCGATTTAATTGTCTGACATGCTCCCCAAAAATTTTGGGTCCTGTGCCTAGAGTAGAAAAGAATATCTCTTTTCAAAATGTCCATCGGTTTGCTGGTTATATCTGGATTGCATGTTTCTACTCTGATTATATATATAATATATATATATAATACATATATATAATTTCTGGTCACAATTTTTCATTTTTTAAAAAAATCTAAATACAAGTATTTTTTATGCTTAATTCGTTTTTTTTTTTCTTTTTGTGACCAATATATTTTTTCTTTTTATTAGATTTTAATGTAAAATTTATGTCACATCCACAAGATCATTTCATACTCTCCGATCTGGAACGCCTTCTATCCTCCAAGTTAAGATCTACTGCTTGACATGCACTTAACCTATATACACTTGACCTAAAACTCCACATGCACACACACACATATATATACACACACACACAAGCAATTTACAGAAATGCTGGGAAAATAGCTTGTACACATAGAAACTTAATTTACCTTAAAGACATACTCATGTTGGTCACATGCTCACGTACTCAGGCACTCTGTGTTTATTCATAAGCTGTCAATAGTTTTATACTAAACTATGAAACCATTAACTATTTAAAAATAGAATTATAAATCATTGCATTTGACTCAATGGTTTCCATAACTCCATTGAATCATCAGCCACAACAGCAATTAATTTCTTCATTTCCATGCTTCCATGGCTTGAATGGAATTTGCTGATGCAAATTTTTTACAGCTGGATGCCCTTCCTTTTTTTTACCTGCCCTCACTTATTTCCTGCCAGGTTAATAGTCCCCATGTGGCCAGACATGTTTTACATGGAAAACAAGAAACAAACAACCTCGCTTGTGTGATGGTGCTGCTCGTTTACAACCATCACATGATGGCAAGACAAGAGAACACATGTGCACACACATACACACTCATAAACACACATATAAACACACACACAAACATAAATCTATACAACAAGAAAATGGAATGAACAGCCTTTAATCACAAATCACAACAATTGTTTCTGTGCAGTGCCAACAGCTGTTGCTTGCTAAGTTTTCCATATCATACTGTTGAATAAAATATTATGTAAATAATTACATAAATAAATATGATTCAGCACCACATCCAACACATTAACCATTCCTTAAATTTAGCAATATAACTCAGCTGGATGGACCAATTTTACATATTAAACACATTCTGGGCAACTGTATTAGGGATATTTGTAGAAAGTGATTGAATCGCACTGCTAACACAGGTAGAACACAGTAGTGACTCATAATATATTTGGGTATATATGGTTGCATAATGAAATACACCATCCCTACCAGCAATTTATATCATCATCATCATCATCATCATCATCATCGTTTAACGTCCGCTTTCCATGCTGGCATGGGTTGGACGGTTTGACTGGGGTCTGGGAAGCCAGGAGGCTGCACCAGGCTCCAGTCTGATATGGTAGTGTTTCTACACCTGGATGCCCTTCCTAACATCAACCACTCCAAGAGTGTAGTGGGTGCTTTTTTTACGTGCCACTGGCACAGGGGCCAGAGGGAGCTAACATTGACCATGATCAGATGGTGCTTTTTACGT
>NC_068988.1:29981690-29988321 GCF_001194135.2 Octopus bimaculoides
AGAGGGAGCTAACATTGACCATGATCAGATGGTGCTTTTTACGTGCCACCAGCACAGGAGCCACTACAGATATATATATATATATATATATATATATAAAGCATTCAGTCTATATTGTGAAGTGGTTGGCATTTGTAAGAGTGTCCAGCTGTAAAAACCATGCTGAAACTGGCGTCACCTGTGCTGGTGCCCCATAAAAAGCACTCAGTCCACTCTACAGGGTGGTTGGTGTTAGGAAGGGCATCCAGCTGTAAAAGCCTTGTCCAAACAGACACAGTAGCCTGGGCGAGTCTTCTACCTGGTCAGCCCCTGTCAAACCATTCAACCCATGCCAGCATGGAAGACGGACATTAAATGATGATGATTGTGTGTGTGTGTGTGTGTGTGTATACATACGTACAATGAGCTTCTTTCAAATTCTTTCCACCAAATTGACTCACAAACTTTTGGCTGGTTCAAGGCTATAACAGAAGACAACACTTGCCAAAAGTAGTGCATATAGGATTGAACCTGAGGTAACGAGGTTGAGAAGCAAGCATACATACATATAAGTGTGTCTGTGTGTGTCTCTTCTTATTGAGTTCAGTTGTTGGGTTGCAGCCAATGTCCTTCAAATACTTTTGGCAATGCTGCTCTCATGCTTGAAAGAAAAAAAGTAACGTTTATTTATGTATCATTAATTTTTGCATTACCCTCCTTCCCTCTCCCCCTCTCTTGCTCTACTTTCTTTTATTTATTTTTTTATTTTTACCGAGGAAGGCAGGTTGCGATTCAAGTGAGATTTGGCTTTTATTTCTAGCAGGCCGTATGACCACATAAGAACACCTTTGTTGGATCACCATGTTTGAAAATATTTAGTTTGGTTGGTGGTTGCAAGCGTCTCCGCTTAAACTAATATTTGCTACTTCACGTTAACGAGTCTAGAACATAGCAAGAAACTGTGTTGCTTTTACCAATTAGCTAGTCGTTATTACTTCTTGTTGTTGCCATTTTTTGCCTTTCTTTTCTACTTTTGAGTATTGCAAAGTATACATGTGTACATGTATCTGTATAGATGTCTATATATATGTATATACATATATATATATGATAGACTCTCCCATTGTTAGACGATGTATGAGGGTTCGACAGTTTCTTACCAAATAACCACACAGATGATTTGTTTATAGTGATCAGATGTTTGTGTAGACATAAGCTCACTCCTTCCATCAAATTGACATTACCTGTACAGGTGCAACTGGGTGCCACATGTCAGATGTCGAAATGATCGCAGAGCAACGTGAAATGAAGTGCTTCCGCTCAAGAACACAATGCAATGCCCGGTCTGGGACTTGAACCCACGATCTCGCAATCATGAGTGCAACACCCTAACCACTAAGCCATGCATCTTCACAAATATACATATATATATATATATATAAATTTAGATTCAAAATTGAATGTGGCACTTAAGTTTAGGTACCAGAATATAGTATGGTATTCTCCAAACAATTCCAAAAACAAGGTGATCAAAAATCAAAAAGAGCAACATGGATATATATATGTATATATGTATGTATGTATGTATGTATATCATCATCATCATTATCATATATATGTGCTTAGTAGGAGATAGTGCAGGGAGTGGAAGTAGAGAGGTCTGAATTAAAGTGGAAAGTGTTACTCAATCCCGTGAAGTAGGGGTTATGTGTCTACATATATCTGTTATCCTTCTAGTTATTTCAGCCATTAGACTCCAGCCATGCTGGGGTGCCACCTTGAAGAATATTTGTCGAATGAATTGACCCTAATACTTATTTTTTTAAAGCCTGGTACTTATTATATCGACTTCTTTTGCCGAACTGCTAAGTTATGGGAACGTAAACACACCAGCATCGGTTGTCAAGCGATGTTGTGGGGACAAACAGACACACAAACATATACACATACACATACATATATACAACCGGGCTTCTTTCAGTTTCCATCTACCAAATCCACTCACAAGACTCTGGTCGGCCCGAGGCTATAGTAGAAGACACTTGCCCAAGGTGCCACACAGTGGGACTGAACCCGGAACCATGTGGTTGGTAAGCAAGCTACTTACCACACAGCCACGACAATGAACTTTCCCTGCAGTGAAGCAATGACTGTGAACTTACCAGACACGCTTCCCAGCTCCTGTCAAACTGTCCAACCCATACCATCATGGGAAACAGACATTAAATGGTGATGATGTATACAGCAGGCTTCCACACAGTTTCCCAGGGATATAATAGAAAACACTTGCCCAAGGTTCTGTGCAGTTAGACTGAACATGAAACAACGCAGATGTAAACTGAACTCTTTACCCATACAACCATGTGTGCACCTATTCAACTATTTTAACCCTTGCCCCACCAACACCACCTTCTCTGCAATAGGTAATATTAATCATCATTAAAAATCCTCGACTATTTTTAGCACATCTCAGCTAACAACACATACATGTAAGTGTTCTTTTTAGTTGAAATATCTTCTTTATTAACTTCTCCATTTCAAGTACACAGCTGCATGGCTGTGGTGTCTAAGTTTTTTTATGTCAGTGAACGCTAAAGAGCACAAAATACATACAATGTATTGTGCACGTGTACATATATGTGTACAGTGATCCCTCAACTATCGCAGGTGTTACTTTCTAAAATCCACTGCAATAGGTGAAAATCCACCAAGTAGAAACAGTACTGTACTGTGTATTTTTTTTTACTATTCTTATAATTTGTATATATCTATTTTATTATTTTTATATATTTAAGCTTTAAGAAGTTGCAGAACGTTTGGACGACATCATAGGGCTTGAAATATATTCACAATTTTACACACAAATTCAAAACACCACCACACACTCGCCTTCCGTGTTACAAACCGTGTGTTTTAAAATGATCTAAATTCAAACATTCCACCAAAATTTCATGTTAATTTATATTCCAAACACCAGGTTAATAATGGCAAAGTTATTTTACTAAATAATTCTTCATTACTTTCAAGAAATGCAGTGTGTTTTGACAGGAATATATATGGTAACAAAAGAACTAAAGTGATCTAAATTAAGATATTCTATCAAAATTTCTTCATGTTAATTAATTTTCCAAACACCACAGGAGTAATTAAACAGTTATTTTACAAAATTCTTTATTCATTTTAAGACCAATTATAATATTCTGCAAAAATATATCTGGCCATAATGAAAAATTACCTTCCTTAGAAACAAGCAAGGGTTGGCAACAGAAAGCACATCTGAGAATCTACCTCAAAAAAAATTCCTTCTGGATGATGCGAGCATGGAAACATGGACGTATACAATGTGTGTGTGTGTGTGTGTGTTTTGTATGTTCATATATTCATATATTTATTTGATAGGTTTTTCATATTTTTAGTAAGTTTCTTTCTTGAAAATCATTAGAGCATGACAATACAAATTACGCTCCGATGATTTCTTAGAAAGAAACATATTTACAAATTTGTTGACATAATATCAGACGAATATTGACAGCTCTGTATCAGAGATATTGCCTTATATGCTTAGAGAATTTGTGTGGTTCTTTATATCATTGTGAACAAGCTAACTTGCCAAACTATATGTATGTGTATGAGAATAAGCATATATGTGTGTGTATGTGTGTATGCATATACATAAATACTTGTTAATAAATATATGTATACATATTTATATATTTCTGTGTGTGTGTGTTTATTTGATTTAAGAAGCGGTGATGAGTGACAATTTTGTAAATAATCATATCTTATAAGCTTAAAGCTCACACACAATCATTGCGTATTGACTACAGAAAATAATTTATTGTTGGGTTAGAAAACCCACTTCTTTCCACTGAGGGCTTATATGCCCCAATATTAGACTGTTGTTTTAGTCAATACACAACAATTGCTTATGAACTTAAAGCTTAGCCTGGTGTTGCCATCCGGTTTCACCAGTCCTCAGTCAGATCGTCCAACCCATGCTAGCATGGAAAGCGGACGTTAAACGATGATGATGATATATATATATTGTCCAACGATGGCTTAGCTGGCTAAAACTTCGAAGTTACTGTCAATACTAAAGAATGATAAATTTGTACTCAATAAAATAAAAGTATCGAGTAACCCTTCAGATTAATGTAAAATTGTTTTTATCATAAATGAACATAAAAACAAACATTAAGATATATATATATATCATCATCATCCTCATCCTCATCGTTTAATATCCATTTTCCATGCTGGCATGGGTCGAACGGTTCAACTGGGGTCTGGGAAGCCAGGAGGCTGCACCAGGACCCAATCTGATCTGGCAGTGTTTCTACAGCTGGATGCCCTTCCTAACACCAACCGCTCCGAGAGTGTAGTGGGTGCTTTTTACATGCCACTGGCACAGGGGCCAGAGGAGCTGGCATCGACCATGATTGGATGGTAAAACTGACATGCCATGACCAAGACTATATATATATATAGTCAATTTGAGGATGTTAGATTCACACAAGGAATTATATAATCCAAAAAATTCCACTGGATAATTACTATGATATAATGAGAAAGTCTCAGCGATATGTTATGGATTATTGTAGTAATACATATTATTACTGGAGAAAGATGGATTTATGAATAATTTATTTGTATGATGTAAGATACTGAAATTTTTTTATAATAATAATACAAACAAAAGCACTCAGAGAGCGCAAACCTCTGCCAAGGCAACACCAATGTCCTCTCAACAATTAACCAGAGAGGATTTTTAAAATGAGAATATCTGAAATAAACTCGATTGCTCTCACAAATGAGAATACTAAAAATGAACCTGACCACTCTCAAAAATTGGGCAAATGTCTGACTATGACCACAACAAAACTAAAGCCTTTTGAATGAATTTGGTTGACAGAAACTGTACTGAAGACCATATATTATGCATGTCTGCATGCAAGTGTGTATGTTTGTATCTTTGTTTCTACATTTTTCTCATACACACATGCACTGTCTGACAATTGGTGTTAGTTTTGTTTACATCACTGGCAAAAGAGACTCATAGTACAGATTAGTAGCAGACTTTAAAAATGACTTGTACTAAAAGCCTTCAAGGTTGTGCCCCAGCATGGCCATACTCCAATGACTGACACAAGTAAAAGATAAAAACAGATTATTTCTCACTTGATTCCGGTTTGTAGAGTCTTGAAGGACACAATTCCATCCATGACAAGGAAAAATAAAATATTCATTTGACAAAACTAAAATAGAAAAGATTTATCTCTGTGGCATTGAAAATGTTAATATATATATGTATATATATATATATTCTCTTATTTGTTTCTGTGATTTGACTGTGGCCATGCTGGAGCACCACCTTTTGTCGAACAAATCGACCCCGGGACTTATTCTTTTGTAAGCCTAGTCCTTATTCTATAGGTCTCTTTTGCCGAACTGCTAAGTTACGGGGATGTAAGCACACCAACATCGGTTGTCAAGCGATGGTAGGAGGACACACAAACCCATACATCATCATCATTATCATCGTCGTTTAACGTCTGTTTTCCATGCTGGTATGGGTTGGATGGTTCGACTGGTGTCTGGGAAGCCAGGAGGTTGCACCAGGCTCCAGTCTGATCTGGCAGTGTTTCTACAGCTGGATGCCCTTCCTAAGGCCAACCACTCCGAAAGTCTTCCATGATAAACATGTCCAGTCATGGGGAAATCATTACCTTGCTTGGAAATAGGTGAGGGTTGGCAACAGGAAGGGCATCCAGCCTTAGAAAATCTGCCTCAACAAATTCTGTCTGACTCATGCAAGATTGGAAAAGTGGACATTAAATGAGGATAACGATAATGACGATGATCATGATGATGATTCTGGTGTCTATTCCTTGAATCACTAAATACATCAGAAGTCCTTGTGTCCTGATCACCTTCTACCACCACCACCACTACCACCACCAAAACAAGTTGTGGTATAGTAATTTGATTTTAGAGTGACATAGTGTACAGAGAGATATTGTATTGTCTGGTGTTGTTTATACAAACCAGTTGTGTATTACTTGGAAGATATCTGAAGAATTCTTACCATTTTTAATGTTGATTTTGCTTCATATAACATTTCAAACATTGGCTAGATAAGATAATTTATCAGGTTTCTTTCATTTCTCTCACAGAAGAATGGCCTCTCTAATAGAAAGAATTCTGTATCTAAAATAGAAACCAGAGAGAGAACATACCAATAACTATTTTGGGTATTTTTTAATTTTGTTTTAAGAAAATAAGAATATCCAATAAAAATGTCAAATTATTGTTAAAAGATAGGCGCAGGAGTAGCTGTGTGGTAAGTAGCAAGTGTCTTCTACTATAGCCTCAGGCAGACCAAAGCCTTGTGAGTGGATTTGGTAGACGGAAACTGAAAGAAGCCCGTCATATATATATATATATATGTGTGTTTGTGTGTCTGTTTTTGTCCCCCCCCACCATCGCTTGACAACTGATGCTGGTGTGTTTACATCCCTGTAACTTAGTGGTTCGGCAAAAGAAGCCGATAGAATAAGTACTAGGCTTACAAAAAATAAGTTTTGGGGGTCAATTTGCTCGACTAAAGGCAGTGCTTCAGCATGGCTGCAGTCAAATGACTGAAACAAATAAA
>NC_068988.1:29990996-29994443 GCF_001194135.2 Octopus bimaculoides
GGGGGAGAGAGAGGGGGAGTAGTTATTTTTCCTACTTCTTGTTTCAACAACATTTCAAAATAACCAACAGTCTACACAGATCACATATTCACATATGTTGCACAACCTTCCTTCCACCTCTAAGTCTTTCATTCTTTTTCTTTTCTCTCAATATTATTTTTTTTTTTTATTTACACTCTTCTAACTTAGAGTTACACAATTTTCATTTGCCTCTCTAAGCTTAAAGTTAAACTAACTCCTGCAAAATGCTAAACTAGAGTGAGTACAAGGTCATAAGTAGAAGAGTTGTAATGTCCATTGTGTTAAGTGTTGTGAGGCAAAATGTATTGTTGTAATTACTGTGAGCTTCTTAACTGGTTACGGTTATGAAATGTATTTGCCAATAGAAATACTTTCTCCAACAATCTATACGCAAACAAAGAAACTTAGGAAACTCCAGCGTAGAAATAGATAGTAACAGCTTGGTTGAAAAAAATCACAAACATTAACTTCGCTTTTCATTTGCTCAACATAAATTGCACACACACACACACTCACACACACACACAAAGTTGATAAGGTCTATCGATAAACATATGATAAACGTTGCCCTTTCAAAGCCTAGCCAGGCTCATGGGCCCGGTTTCCCAGTTTCTATGGCGTATGTGTTCCCCCCAGTTGGACGGGACGCCAGTCCATCGCAACGTTACTCAAGAAAGAGTGAGAGAAAGTTGGGGCAAAAGAGTACAACAGGGGTCGCCACCATCCCCTGCCGGAGCCTCGTGGAGCTTTAGGTGTTTTCACTCAAGAAACACACACAACGCCCAGTCTAGGGATCGAAACCACGATCCTCCGACCGCGAGTCCGCTGCCCTAACCACTGGGCCATTGTGCCTCCTGATAAGGTCTATCACAGGTGTGTAATTAAGAAACAGGTTACACAAGGTCAAATACTTGACGTCTTATCTTTAAAATCTGGAGGTTTTTTTATTGACTTTGGAGAGAAACAAAGGAGTTTGTTCTATCTTGGGATGGGTCATTATGCCAATAATAAACACTCACACACACTGATTCTAGCTCACTTCTTTATTTTTTCTATTTGTCATTTAGTTATCCATTCAACCAATTAACAAATTGATTGTTTGGTTTATCACTCAGTTAACCAATTAATCAAGGTTGACAAAGTCCTTTCATTACTTTTCATGATGTCATTTGCAACCCCAACAATAATTTCCCCTCTCTACTCCAATTCTGAAACAGATTGATTTATTGAAAGATTAATCAAACAATCAGTTAAGTGATTAAATGATTAACCAATTGACAAATGAATAAGAAGTGAAACAGAATTAGTGTGTGTGTTTGTTATTGGCATTATGACCCTCCTCAGATTCAACAGAATCCTCAGTTCTAGGCTTACAAAGAATAATTTCCATTTGACGGATATTTGTCCTCATCTTGTTTGTTATTAACGCAATGCTTCGGCTGATATACCCTACAGCCTTCATCAGGTGTCTTGGGGAAATTTCCCCAGGTTTGAAATTTCCCCAAGACACCTGATGAAGGCTGGAGGGTATATCAGCTGAAACATTGTGTTAACAACAAACAAGTTAAGGACAAATATCCATCTAATGTAAATAATGTAAATAATGTACGTATTTCCTCATCTCTTAAATATAGAACTTACAAAGAATAAGTCCTGGGGTCAATTTGTTCGATTAAAGGCAGTGCTCCAGCATTGCCACAGTCAAATGACTGAAACATGTAAAGGAATAAATGAATATGTATATGTGTGTGTGTGACACATATAACATGTGTCTTTAGAAAACAGGACGCCTAGCACAAATACTCATGCTAGAACCATTTACTAAATACATCCACCCTCTCACACAGCTGAACTATCAATCCATCTTATAATATTTATCTACTCTGTGGTGCTATTTTAACAGCCTCGCCCCATACTTATCTCAGTGCTGGGTCTGACTTTATAGCCCTTTCTGCCTTCTGCCTTTACCTCTCCTTGTCATCCAGGTCGGAATATTTGGGAAATATATTAAAGATACTATCAAGAATGAAGAAACTTTATATTCTGTTAGTCATTTTAAAAGACTGCTGAAGATAATAATAATATTCTTCGGTAAGAATAAAATACCAATTTGTGTCTATATTAGCAATGATCTAAGGAACCAAAAAATTTTTTTAAGACTTTGCAAGTGTGTTAAGTACCATGTTGTTGACATTTTTAGTCTGTTTATGGGTTTATATATTTTATATGATTAAGAAGACTGGAAGAATTTGTCGAGTGACTGAGACAAGGCCTTGTGCTATTTTGTTGTGTGTTTTACATTCTGAGTTCAAATCCTTGTGTTAACTTTGCCTTTCACCCATCTCCAAGGGTTCTTGGGTTCATATGGCACTTCGGGGTCCACATAAAATTTGGTCTTTAAAATTTATCTGCAATAAAATTGGTTATACTTCTACAAAACACAAAACATTTTAATAATTTTTTTAATATAATTCCTAATAATGCAGTGATACCTTGGAGTAGGAGTTTAATTCATTCCATGACCAAGCTTGTCTTACGATTTACTTGTTTTACAAATCAATTTTCCCTGTCGAAATTAACTAAAATATAATTACCCCATTCCGGCCCCACAAAGCCACTGAAAAATAATTTTTTATGGCTTTTAAAACAGAAAAGGCGTAGTTACAAGTAAAATGACATTTATGAAAAAGAGAATGCAAAAGAAATATGTAAACCGGTTTTATTAACTGAATTACCTTAAAGATGGGATGATTTCTGTGCTCGTACTAGGGATTTGTGTACTCATACTTCAAGACGGAAATTTGTATGAGTCTCAGCTCGTACAGCAAATTACTTATACAATGATGCACTTGTACGGCAAGGTTCTACTTTATTTAATTATAATGGGACTTTTTAAAAATCTTAGATGTTTATGTGGGCCCAGTAGAATAAAACAGGAATCAAGGGGTTCACAGACAACACTATGATTGAGAAACACAGATGATAATGATGATGATTTTATATATATATATATATATATATATACATACACACACATGACAGTGTGATAGTTGTACATGACTGTCATTCATTTCCAATATTCTGCAAAATCATGTTTGGTCATAGGGAAATATTACCTTACTTGGAAACAGGTGAGGGTTAGCAACAGGAAGGGCATGCAGCCATAGAAAATCTGCCTCAATAAATTTCAACTGCAAGCATGGAAAAATGGATATTAAAATGATGATGATGATGATGCACATATATATATGTATTTATATTTGTGTGTGTACATATATCTGTATATGTATACGCGTGCATATGTGTGTGTGTGTGTGTGTATGCATGGGTAGAGTGCGTAATTTATAGGCAGAAATTTCAGTGTACACAATATTAAATGTGTCACATTTTATGAGAATTTGATATCAAAGACAAGCAACCCCCCCC
>NC_068988.1:29994950-29998215 GCF_001194135.2 Octopus bimaculoides
AGTTGATGGCCGATGCCAGTGCTGCCTGACTGGCTCCCGTGCTGGTAGCATGCAATAAGCACCGTTCATGCGTGGGCCATTGCCAGTGCCATCTGACTGGTTCCCCATGTAAAAAAAGCATCATCCGAACATGGTCAAATACCATTTTGAGTGTGGCCATTGCCAGTACCACCTGACTGGCCCTCGTGTCGGTGGTACGTAAAAGCACCCACTACACTCTTGGAGTGGTTGGCGTTAGGAAGAGCATCCAGCTGTAGAAACTCTGCCAAATCAGATTGGAGCCTTATGCAGCCTCCTGGTTCGCCAGTCCTCAGTCAAATCATCCAGCCCATGCCAGCATGGAAAGCGGATGTTAAATGATGATCATCATCATTCACTCAATTTGCTAATGACATAATGTTTGTGCCATCTGAACCTTTCCTTTCCCTCATTAGACAGAATCTTTGGTAATTAATTGCACTCAAAGAGAAAAGTCTCTCAAAAATTTTGAGATTGTGAGGTGAAGTGTGTGTGGGGGGTGATGGTGGACAAAATCTAAGCGAGAAATATTGAGATAGTACAAATTTTCATATTCCTAATTCATAAAGAAAATGAATGCCATCCAAAAATTTATCAAGAAAAATTGTTAAATTACACCCACCCCCCACTCACTAACAATTAGGAACAAAATAATGATAAAGAACAGATTTTTTTCATTTTTTAATTTTTTAGAAGATGAATTTTTCTCTATTTACATCATTTTTAATAATTGTTGAATTGTTCCATAAAATGGTAATCCTTATCTTTTATACAGTGAATACTTAGACCTCTCCAGGCCTGACTTTCTATCTTGAAGAAATGGTCTTTTGTTCAAGGGTGTGGCCCAGATTTTTGGTGGTCGGTTTCATCCCAACTGTATGTTTTTGCTATAACAAAACAAGCCCAACTGAGCAAAAGTCCACCCTTGTTGAAGAAAAAAACACCCAAAAAAACCATTTCCTGAATTGCTTGTCTTTTCTTTGTTTTGTTTTTAGTTTGAATTCTTTATAAGAAAGTTAATCAGATTTCAGTTCCTCCACCCATTTTAGTTTACACGATTTTACATTTTCTGTGCGACTAGTTTTATCACAAACGAGTGAATGTGTATGTGTTGGTGTCCTTGACAGTACAAACCTGTTAGGCAACCAAACCAATAAACAAAAGCGAAAACTACATATCTACTACAATTACTTGTGTGTGCATGCGCTCATGCGTGGGTACATGCATGTGTGTGCAGCAATGTTCCACCTGCCTATGTGTATACATAAAACTCTTCTATAATAAATAAAGTTGCTTAATTAGTTATGAGTATGTAATTTTTATTAAACGTTAACAATTTTTAAAGTCTACATTATCTAGAAAATTCTGAAAAATTCTAAATTTTAATCATCATCATCATCATCATCATCATCGTTTAACGTCCGCTTTCCATGCTGGCATGGGTTGGACGATTTGACTGAGGACTGGTGAACCAGATGGCTGCACCAGGCTCCAATCTGATCTGGCAGAGTTTCTACAGCTGGATGCCCTTCCTAACACCAACTACTCCAAGAGTGTAGTGGGTGTTTTTACGTGCCACCAGCATGAGGGCCAGTCCAGTGGTACTGGCATCGACCACACTCGAATAGTGCTTTTTATATGCCACCTGCACAGGAGTCAGTCCAGCGGCACTGGCAATGACCTCGCTCAAATGTTTTGTTCACATGCCACTGGCACAAGTGCTAGTAGGGTGACGCTGGTAACGATCACGCTCAAATGGTACTATTTATGTGCCACCAGCACGGAAGCCAGACAGCTGCTCTGGCAGTGATCCCACTCGGATGGTGCTGTTAACGCTTCACTGGAACGGGTGCCAGTCATTGAATTTGGTTCAATTATGATTTCACTTGCCCCAACAGGTCTTCGCAAGCAGAGTTTAGTGTCCAATGAAGGAAGGTTGGCATGGGGGCCAGTCGTCGAAGGAAAGGTACGGGTTATGGTCTCCCTTGTCTTGCCGGGTCTTCTCACGCACAGCATATTTCCAAAGGTCTTGGTCACTAGTCATTGCCTCGGTGAGGCCTAATGTTCGAAGGTTGTGCTTCACCACCTCATCCCAGGTCTTCCTGGGTCTCCCTCCTCTACAGGTTCCTTCCACTGTTAAAGAGTGACACTTCTTCACACAGCTATCTTAATATTTTTAAAAACCAAAATGTGATTTTCATGTTTCTTTTATTATTGAAGATTTTGACTTTAAGATTCAAGCAGAAAACTAAATTTAATTTACTGCAAGATAGCACTTTTACTATTACAAGACAGCCATTTTTTTTTTTTTTTTTTTTTTTTTTTGCTCACATTTTTCCACTTTGACTTTTCTCTCTTTCAAACATTTCATGACAGTGACATAATTTGTAAATATTTATGTTCTGGCTATACTTGTTCTAGTGATATAAATAAACATATCCAACATACTTATTATTTACATAATTAAGTTGTATTCAAGAGAGCCCTAATTGGTTAATAATGGTCACATGACTACTTTTGCTGTAATTGTTTGATTATCATCATCATCATCAGTAATAATAATGACTGCTGTGTCCTTAGGCTATGGATTTTGGATAGGTTATAATTGTATAATTATATAATCTGAAATATTTATAGAGCCACTGTTTTCTTTGTTCATAGGAAAAATATAAGAATGATGTAGATTTGTCATATTAACCCAATTATACATATGTCACATTCTTTATCAAATATTTATGTGAATTTGTATGCATCATTGAACATCTCTGCTTTGATATCTTACAATCTATTTATATATTTATTTACCTATCTAACTGTCTATAAAGATAAGTTTATGCACAACTGGGAGAATTCACCACAATACCCTTCAACACCTGAGTTCACATCAAGCATCTTACAAACCAAATACTAAAGCGAAATTATATTTAAGTCATTTTTTTTCTTTTCGAAGATTTACATTTTCAATTAACTTTGAGAATTTGTCTGGAGCCATGTGCAAGCACCAGTGGTGGTACCACATAAAAAGCTCCCATGCTGGTGCCAAGTAAAAGGCACCCAGTACACTCTGTAAAGTGGTTGGTGTTAGGAAGGGCATCCAGCTGTGGAAACCATGCTAAAAGAGACAATTGAAGCTTGGCACAACTCTCTCACTTGCCAACTCCTGTCAAACTGTCCCAACCCATACCAGTATGGGAAATGGACATTAAATGATGATGATGATGATATAATATATATATATATATATATA
>NC_068988.1:29998492-30003169 GCF_001194135.2 Octopus bimaculoides
TATATATATATATATATATATATATATATATATGTAACAAATGAATGACAGAAGATGAAATATATGAGAATATATTATTAATCACAACAATTGTTTCAACATATGTAGCATCGATTCCTCTTGTGGAACACTCCACAACTGGTTCAGGAGTATCCAGTGGTGCAAATGTATCTCGTCAAGTGATAAAAAATTTTTAAAAACTCATTAAAATGACTGTTCCACAGTGCAACTTTGTGTCTTCTAGCAAGAAAAATAGCCAGACGGAGGAAAATTCTTCATATATATATATATATATAGAGAGAGAGAAGATCCAAAAATAAAATTACAGAAGACATAAAAGAGAAACGAACATTTAATCTAGTGAGAAAAGTATTGAAAATATATATAGTATAAGAAGATAATATATATATATATATGTAGTATAAGAGGATAATTTTATAACTTTATTAAACCAAAAGGCAATTTTGTTAAACCGAAGAGCAAAAATAAAAATAGGACTGCACCTGGAATTGGTCAGGTAACATTGAGACAAAAGGAGAAATAAATTGAAAGGTATAATGAATAAATATATCTATATGTGTGTGTGTATCTGTAATATGTACAAAATATACATTATCTTATTTGTTATCACTTTGTAATTTCAGTTCAACAACCAGCTAAATATTATCTTCCGATGGATGTATTTTCCAAGGGTCAGCTAGATCCGAATTCTGGACTGGACGCTACTGTTTCTGGATATCCCATCTTTGGACAGGGTGTTAAGAACAAGGCCCTGTATATTCAAAACAACCAACACATTCGAATAAATGGCCTCACTCACCGTTTCGATTGTGTCATGGACCTTGACCTATGTCCAGCTGGTAAGTATTATAAATACTAATATTAGAATACTTGTGTGTGTGTGTGTGCCTCTATGTATATGTATTTGGTAATTAACGCTACAAGCTTGTACCTACAAGCCAGTGACGGTCCCTGCTTGACCTGCTAGAAATAGCAACTAAATCTTTCCAATCATACCATATTGTTTTTTAAAAAATGAATCGGAGGACACTTTGAATAATGTATCCCAACATACATTGTGACTGGAAAAAAATAGATGGGATGGTCATTTTACTAAATTTTACTAAATTTTACTAAATTCTTTGTTTTATCTAAAATTAATTGAAAGAAGCACAGAGCATCTCAACAGAAATATAGTAACAAAAGAGTTAAACTTAAGAATTATTTCAACTGAAAAATGGTAACAAAAGGCTCTTAAACCCAAGATTCCGAGTTCGATTCCAAGCAGTGACCTGAATAACAACAACAATAATAATAATAATAACAATAATCATAACATCGAAAAATACCTTACGAATGAGAACCCAGGTTCGAAATTTCCCCAAGACACCTGAAGAAGGCTGGAGGGTATATCAGCTGAAACGTTGTGTTAACAACAAACAAGATGAGGACAAATATCCGTCAAATGTAAATAATGCACATGATTCCTCATCTCTTAAATATAGAACTGTAAAAGGGTTAAACTTAAGAATTATTTCAACAGAAATAAGGTAACAAAAGGGTTAAACTTCAGGATATCCTGTACATTTTTGTGACCAACACTTTTTCTTGATAACAATAACCAATTGATAACATTATCTATTACTATAAGTGGCTTCCACTGTAAATAGATTGTCTTAATTGGTGTTCCTTGACTTTTCTTTCTGTATTTTCCTTTTTACAAGCTCATCCCTGCCTTTTCTCCATCATCTCTCTCTTGAATACAACACAGTCTATTGCATAAACACTAACAGCCGCATATATATTTCCACATTAGCATTCTTAAATTCACCATTAAGGAAATAAATCTTACAGTAACAGAGTGAATACTGATAACAAATTCTTCAGCCTAAAAACAGTTTCTCCTCTGGAATCCCCAAATTTTTCTCTTGGAATCCTGAAATTCCTCCCCAGGAGAGTATATTTCCAAAGGTTAAATATTATTTATTCTTCTATCTTCTGCTCTTTGACTCTAACTTATGAAAAGAATAAGAATTAGTAACATTATTGTTGTTGCCAAATATTTTTTAAAACCCTGTGCTTGATCAAAAGTACAGCCTGAAAATACTGGTTTCAGGTTTTGGCAAAGGTCAGCAATTTTAAGGAAAGAGGGTTTAGCTGATTACATTGACCCCCAATGCTCAGCTAGTATTTATTTTATTGACCCCAAAATGATGAAAGGTAAAGTCAATCAACCTTGACAGAGTTTAAACTGAGACTGTTTATAAACAGGCTTCCACTCAGAAGAGGATAAGAAACATCTAGAAACTCTGTTATTTTAGATTGATGAATTCACTAATTTCCATGAAATTTGTTTTAAATAATGTCTGCCGAGGCAACCTGGAAGTGAAGTACTAAGTACTATCCTATATTCTGAAAGAACCCTAAGAAAGAGCCTTGAGACTTGTTGTCACCAAACCTGAAAATAAAATTCCTGCTAATTAAATCAACATGTACTAACTTGATGATAATAGCTGTTTGTAGGAAGATTGACATAGCTCTTCACAAAGGTAAATACACAATAAGAAGAGCGTAATGCGATATGGAATAAAATAGAGGTTGACTCTGTTTATTGAATCAAACAATATTTCGACAATATGTCTGCCTTCTTTGTGTTCAAAATAGGAAAATGGAAAATACACAGAAATACAGAAATTCAAAATTTCAACTGGAATTCATTGCATTCCTTCTGAGACAAAACAATATCAAGTTCCATTTGTTCATAAGTGGTTAAATCAGGGGGTGGGGAGGAGACAATAGGGAGAAGGAAAGAGAACAGTTAAAATCAAAGAGTTTTGTATAAACCTTGTGGAATTCTCTTCTTGTCATTTTGTTCATTATTCCAGGGTGTGAAACTAGTAAAACTCATAAACATGAACATAAATATAAATATATTTCTGAGTTACTAGTGTCACACCCTAGAGGGAGGAACAAAAGAACTGGAGAATTCCATTGGATTTATACAAAACCATTTTTGAATAACTGTTCTCTTTCCTCTTCTCTCTTTATTTATTTAATTTTTTGGTATTTTGCCTTGTTTTAACCAGTTACAAATGAACAAAACTTGATGACACCCATGCTGTCTTGCAGAGAATGCAGGATAGGCCAGTTGGAATTTTTTAATTTCTTTATTTGATCCCGAAAAAAGATAGATAGATATACTGTTGAAATATAGCTCAGTTCAACAAACACAACCTATGTTTTATTACATATCACCTTGCACTCTTTTAATTGAATAATAATAATAATGATAAGAAGAAGAAGAATGATAATGATAATAATAATAATAATGGAGGAATTTCAACCATGTTTCGTGGTCTGCTACCACAACAGCTCCTATAAAGGATCCAGTTAGCTCAAGACATCATCAGGAGGAACCACGTCCGGTTTCGGCCCCTACTCCTCTACCATTTTGACATGGCGGGGCTCCCCCCTTTCGGAGGTGTCTTCAGCTCTGGTGTTGAGTGCATGTCTTCTTTCTTCTGTTCCCTGGCCTCTTCGATGCAGCGTCAACGAGTGTCAGCGGCCGACTGACTGTCTTGTCAAATTTCCCTTTAAATACCTGCTGCTAAGCTCCAGCAGGCAGCCCCGGCAAGTTGTCATGTGACACTGTCTAAACTTTAACTGACCAATGGGAGGGCGCGTAATCTTAGCCCACGCATTCTCTGACCGACACCGTCACCTGTCAATCAGCAAAGCCACTTCAGTGTCAGCCTGTCTCACCTAATGATGTTATTTTCTTGCCAGCATGTTATGACTTTTAAGCCATTTTTGGTCTTCCAAAGCTGTTATGATTTTTCATTTTTACAGGTTACACAATCAGTATGTGGATGAGTTTCCGTAACCCTACATACAAAAGACAACTCTTCATGTCAAGTGGTGCCCATCTGGAAAATTCTCATGGAATTGCCATGTACTATCGTAAAGGAGTTTTAGAATTTGTATTCCGCAACAAAGCTGGCTTAGAATGGACTGAGAAGAGTATGAACATTCTTCCTTACCATTGGTATCATGTGACAGCTACTTGGAGTAAATTACAAGGTTTAAAGCTCTACGTTAATGGAATCAACACACATTCAAAGTCCCAACCACCTAAACAGAAAAAGGCAGCTGATAGTTCCCCTAATTCACAACCAAGACATTTCTACATTGGATGTTCAGACACACAGTGTGCTAAGTTTGGCCAAGGTATCATTATCGTTGATGAGTTCCGGTTCTGGCCAAAATATGTTTCAACCAAACGAGAACTCAGACAACTAGGTAAGTGGTCCTTATTTTGTTCTTATTAATGTTAAATTCACAAGTTGGTTTTGTTTAGCTCTTTAAAGGAATTTTTTAAAAAATATTTGTTTGTTTTTGGCTTCACATTTAGGTTAAAATTTTATTTGGTTAATTCACAAAAATTTCTTTAACTATCACAAGGCCTATTAATTCTAAGTGCTCATGTTATCTATCTATCTATCTATCTATCTATCTATCTAGCTATCTTTCTTTCTATCTATCTATCTATCTATCTCTACATGTGACTGTTTGTCTATCTATCTATACATGTGACTGTCTGTCTATCTATCTATCTCTCTCTCTCTCTCTCTCTCTATATATATATATATATATATATATATATATATATATATATAT
>NC_068988.1:30003371-30009600 GCF_001194135.2 Octopus bimaculoides
AGAGCCACGCCTGCACCTACACACACACGCACACACGCACACACAAGTAAGCACATAGGTACAGAACAAGGTAGAAAAAAAGATGTAAAGACAATTTCTTGTTTTTCTCTGATCTTTCTTCTTGTCTTTTTCCTTCTCAATCTCATCATTACACCTGATCTCGTAATCTTGTTTCAATGAAGGTAATTTATTATTTGAATTAAATGCTCCTTACACAGTCCCTCACCTCTACCCATCTCTTCTCTTCACACTCAGGAGCCATTTTCCATTATTATTTGAATATGGATAAACAGCACAGAAACGAACTCGATGTGAAATATCTGGATGCTAAACTACATGACAATGCAATGCTCTCATTAGATTCCAAACTTGGTAAAGCTCTACACCTTGGTGGCAAAGGAGATTATGTGTCTCTGAAACACAAAAGAGGTACTTGCCTGAAAGACACTTCCAAATGTATGTATGGTTTCATGATTTCAACATGGATTAAATTCAAGAACCTTTCTGGGAAACACTATTACATGTCAAGTGGACCGAAAGGATTCACTATATATTCCGTGGACAACGAACTCTTTGCAAAGGTAATTAATAACAACCAACTTTGGAAAGTGTGGACTGGTAATATCAAAACTGGAGAATGGTATTTCTTAGAAATATCATTTCACATGAAGAGTGGTTTGTCTATGTACTTGAACCAGCGTCTTGTAGGTTCCCCTACAGTGTCTTCCCATAAGATTATTGGTTCCATTCAGCAGGATGAGATTTATATTGGTCAAAATATGGAAGCAATGTCATCAACTATGTTTCCAGAAGTTGCTATTGATGAAATGGATATTTACCTTGCCGACCGCGATACTCTCATATTTATTGATTTCATACAACGAGGTAAGTCTCCATTATTTATCTTTTATTTTTCTAGCAATATCAATCTATTATCTGTTTGAGATGTCTTACTTTATTCATAATTGTTGTCATCACCATCACTGCTGTCATCGTCACCTTTGCTGTTGTCCTCATTTTTGGATTTTGTCTCTATTTACTTCTGTTGATTTGTCCGGTCTGTGCCAGTGACACGCCTGTGTGAGTGACACGTAAATAGCATCCAGTACACTCTGTAAAGTGGTTGGCATTAGGAAGGGCATCCAGCCAAGACAGATGACTGGAGCCTTGTGCAGCCTTCCAGCTTTCCGGCTCCTGTCAAACCATCCAACCCATTCCAGCTTGGAAAAAGGACGTTAGATGATGATGATGATGATGGTGATGACAATGACAACAATGAATGTTTTTGTTTTTTATCTATAATTCACCATTTATTTTGAGGAACAGTTCTACATTAGCTCAGTGACATGACTAGGTATTCCAGGTTTATGTCATTTTTTAAGACTATGTATATATATACACAACAGGCTTCTTTTAGTTTCTGTCTACCAAATCCACTCTCAAGGCTTTGGTTGGCCCAAGGCTATAGTAGACCACACTTGTCCAAGGTGCCATGCAGTGGAACTGAACCCAGAACCATGTGGTTGACAAGCAAGCTTCTTACCACACAGCCACTCATATTTGACTACATTTCTGGTATTTGTTGTAGCTGCCATCTTGTTCTATGGGAGTCGCAATGTGGTCATTCAATCCACTTGAAATAGCAGTAAAATTTCACTCAACCCATACCTTACTATCTAAAAGAAGGCTAGGACACATTAGAGGATGTAAATGGCCCCAGTTCTCTGAAGTTACTGGATTTGTTGTGTATATAAATAGACTGGCTGCCCCTTTCTTGGGGATTAGTCAAATGATGTAGACCCCTGATGTGAACCCAATAATGTTCAAAGATCAGTTAAAGCTGCTCGTCATTTTTTTCCAATCTACAGAGAAATAATTAAAATTGCCCTGTTTGTCTATCTATTGCAGTGTTTCTCAACCAGTGTTCCCTGGAGCCATAGGGTTCTTCAAAAGGTTCCTAGGGGTTCCACGAGAAAGAGCGAGATAAGCTAATGCTAAATTCATGATTGTAATACTCTACATGCACAACGTATTATTGGTTATTGTAATATTGTAATATAGACATCATCCTGTCTAACCTATTATGTTATCAAAAAAATATAACAACGATTGGGGATATATTTTGTGATGTCTGTAATTTATGGACACCCTATAGAACTCCTGGCTTCTTTAGTTTATTTTAAAAGTTTTTGGTGGCAGGGAAATTTTTTTTACTATATTCCAAAACAATTTTATTTAAAGTTAAAGAAGTGATTTTAAACTCTCAAATGCAGGATAATGCTAATAATGTAACCTGAACAGGATAAACTACCCCTATTTTGCAGAAAAAAGTGTGGGTGGCCTGGCCACCCACACTTTTTTCTGCAAAATAGGGGTAGTTTATCCTGTTCAGGCGATATTATTAGCATTATCCTGCGTTTGAGAATTTAAGATCCCTTCTGTAACTTTCTAAGACATCTCAACACTTCTAAAAGCAAACTTCGTTTGTTTGTTTACGTTTATTGAGTGGTTGGCATTAGGAAGGGCATCCAGCTGCAGAAACTCTGCCAAATCAGATTGGAGCCTGGTGTTGCTGTCTGGTTTCACCAGTCCTCAGTCAAATCGTCCAACCCATGCTAGCATGGAAAGCGGACGTTAAACAACGATGATGATGATTTCGGAATAACTATCACCATTGTAACTATTTTTTCTCAATACTTCTTCAAGTTTTTGTGTTTTAAATTTGTAATTCCATGAAATTAATTGTTCCATTGTTTTCTAAAACAATAACACCCAGTTATGTCTAATTGCATTTGTCTCTGTTTTACTTTACAGGACGCCCTAATATCTACTATTTCCCTTTTGAACGGATGGTCGGTCAAAGAATTTCACACCCTAGCATAAGAATCCAGTCATATGGTAACCCTCATCTTGTGACCCGCAAAATTGGAAAAGCAATCCAGCTGAATGGGAGATCGCAGTATATTGATGTCAATGAACACCCACGTATGTGTTTGGGTAACTTAGATCTCTGCCCACATGGTTTCCTAATGTCAATGTGGTTGCGTCTAAACAAGACGCTCAACAACATGGATTATTTCTCTACAGCCCTCAACGGTCTCTCTTTCAAATACATAAATGGTAAGTTCAAATTCTCACTGTCTACGTCTTCCAGGAAATGGACGGCCATTGTTGATTCGAAAGAGATTCCAGAAGGTGAATGGCGCTTCATTGAAATTTCCTGGCATCCAACAACTGGGCTTGTGATCTATAACAACAACAGGCTTATTGCTCTTGACAATTCTCATGGCGTCAACGCCGTCAAGAAGACAAACTACAAGTACAACACTTATGAAGACAGGTTTTACCTTGGGAAAGGAAAAGATCTGGTTGGCAACACAGTGTTTGGGGCCGTAACCTTTGATGACATCAAGTATTGGTTTGGTGACCGCAACTATTTATTGATGCATGGATATATCAAAAGAGGTAAGGTACCATTCTTGGATATATTCATTGTTCTTTCTCCCACTTCATCTCTCTTTCTCTCCCTCTCTCTCACCTCATATTTCATTATATGAATGTGTACATATGTGTATGTATGCATAGGTATGTCAATGTGTGTTTATTAGGTGAAGTGGGGGTGGTTTTGGAAAACGTCACCTTTCCAAATTATATTGAAAGCTTCTCTTTCTACAACTGCAGTCTCACCCATTCTCCCTCCTCCCCACCCTCTACCCTCTTTCTGCCCTCACAAACCATGATCAAATGGAACTACAACCAAAGCTATTACATTCATGAATAACTCATCTTTTTTTTCTATGGCAGCCAAGGATTGAGAGAAATTTAGCTACTTTTTCTAACAGGTGACACATCCATGTTATTTAGTCCCAGGTCAGCTCATCCCTAAATCAGAAGACTTATGAGAAAAATGAAAAGGCATTCCATCTTTTGTTCAGCCTCAATGTGACCTTTTTGTTTTAACATGGTAGAATGTTATTCGAGAGAGATTTAACTGCTATTTGTAGCATTTTATATGACCACTTAGTTACTCCCTATACAGAAAGACACCAGAGTGGGTATATTATCCACATTTTATAGTATTAAATATCCATCACGGCTGATCTTACCAAACAGTTTCGCATAAAGAATGCAACAGAGTGTTAGGTAACAATCTGATTATATGACTTTACGCTCATCAGAGATAGCTGATATGGAAAGGAATATGGTGACTGCTCTCTATTGTCAAAGGTGGATTAGCACAACTGGTCAGTGGCTGCTGTGAGAAATATGGTGAAATGAAAAAGGGTCCAGGGATTGGGTTAGGAGTTATGTCCTTCAGTTAGGTATGTTGTGAAGCTGGCAAGAGTTATCTTGAAGTGGGAAAAGTGTGTATTATTAATGTAATGTCCTTGCAGGGGTGGGGTGTGTGGTATGTGTAGTGGTGTCATATGTATAATTTTTGTAGGTATATATAGCTGTGTTTGTTGGTCTGTTTTTTTTTTTTTCTGTAAAGGATAAAGTTGTGGGGGGGATGGTTATATTAGCATGCGGTGAGTAATATGTGTGTTTGGGGATCTGTGTATTTGTGGGTGTGTGTGTATGTATGTACTTGACAGGTTTCCACTTGCAAGTCATTGGTTTGCCTGGGGTTATAGTAGCAGACACTTGCCATAGGTGTTGCGCACTGGGACCGAACCGAAAACCATGTATTTGCAAAGCAAACTTCTTAGTCACATAACCATAAGTTAAAGCTATACTACTACTACTACTGACTATAATTAGGACAATAACAAACAGCATTCAATTAGTTACAACTACAAAAATAACTAGTATAATTATCATAGATTATCGCCAACACACGCACCTATCCACTTCTAATATTAAACTTACGAAATAAAACAATAAACACATATATCGCCATCACCACTGCCACTCCCACCGTTAACACAGCTCTGACGATTTCACTTCTTTCAAGCATTTGCTTGATTTTGTTAGCTTCTTTTTAGCAGCCACATAAAAATGAGTAAATATGGAAGTTTGGACAGTAAAATCCAATCTGCAGACTTAATAGGTTGATTATGTTTTTATGTAATACTGAAAGCAGTTTAGTCAAAATAATAACGACAACAGTGTCGACAGCTATTACAATAATGACATTAATGAGCTAACGAGGAAGTTTCTTCATTCAATTTGTTAGAAATAACAGTCAAGTTTTTCCTATTACTGTTTTTGAAAACGAAGGACACACACATTAGACTCGTGTTTCTCATGGTGGTGGCGGCGACGGTGTCGGTGGTGGTGGTGAAGATGGAAAAGCGGGTGGACGTATATATTAAGTGGGTGTTACACATTCTAAACTTATCCGGCACCATGGTAAATAAGGAAAAATTATATGGATGCCAACTCAATTATGTCTTCTCATTAAGAGCGGAGATGGTGGCAACGGTGGTGGTGGTGGTGGAGTGGCCAATGTTTCTCTGTTGAGAACCACTGCTTTGTTAGACAATACAATCCACTTCCCTCCTGCTGCTGCTACTGATTTCTATTATCTGCCACAAGGGCATCAGATGAGGGGAACATTACAAGGACAGTTTACAATTTTTGTAGGAAAGGGTTTAACAGGGAAAGAAAGGAAAACGGGTGAAATGAGATAAACATATACAGAATATATGACTACATCTATGATGCTGTCCTCCTGAGACAGAAGAGCCTCTAGCCAGGGTTAATCAAGAAACCCCCACAGATTCATGATTTCCTTGACCACGAAGGGCACAAACCCACACCCACCTGTAGTTCTCCAATCTACAGGTACATGCTTTGAGTAGCTCCATTCGCCTAATAATAAAAATGTTTCAAATTTTGGCACAGGGTCTCGTTGATTATATTGACCCCAGTACTCAACTGGTATGTATTTTATCAACACCGAAATGATGAAAGACTGTAGTAGAAGACACTTGCCCAAAGTGCCATGTTATTGGACTGAACCCAGAACCTTGTGGTTGTGAAGCACATTTCTTAACTACACAGCTACATCTCTGTCTCTCTCTCTCTCTCTCTCTCTCTCTCTCTCTCTCTCTCTCTCTTGGCTGTGTGGTAAGTAGCTTGCTTACCAACCACATGGTTTTGGGTTCAGTCCCACTGCGTGGCACCTTGTGCAAATGTCTTCTTCTATAGCCTCAGGCCGACCAAAGCCCTGTGAATGGATTTGGTAGATGGAAACTGAAAGAAGCCCATCGTATATATGTATATA
>NC_068988.1:30009795-30014400 GCF_001194135.2 Octopus bimaculoides
TGGTGTGTTTATGTCCTGTAACTTAGCGGTTCGGCAAAAGTGACTGATAGAATAAGTACTAGGCTTACAAAGAATAAGTCCTGAGGTTGATTTGCTCCGACTAAAGGCAGTGCTCCAGCATGGCCACAGTCAAATGACTGAAACAAGTAAAAAAAAAAAAAGAGTATATATATATATATAAATGTGAACTAATATGAAGTCCATAAGTATTTGCCTGACTGCATCCGGAATCCTCTCAAAGTATTCTGTAAGTAATTCAATGGCTTGATTGAATGTTGTGATGTTAGAAAAAGAGGAAGTTCACTTTTGTGAACATCCCCACAAAGAACAAAAGACAACCACATCTGTTCTTGTTATTTGGCACTTTGCCTGGAATTCACTTCCTGCCCCATATTTTTTCTGCAGTTGTCAGGATAGGCACTGGCATGGCCGTGTGGTTGAGAAGCTCTTTTTTTCCAGCCATGTGATCTCGGGTTCAGTCTCATTACACAGCACTTTAGACAAGTGTCTTCTACTATAACCTTGGGCTCAATAAAACTGTGTGGACTTGGTAAGTGAAAACTGAAAGAAGCCCCGTGTGTGTGTGTGTGTGTGTGTGTGCCTTGTCTTGGCATCATGGTTATAAATGAATATCATTGTCATACAAGCGATGTTCGTTTCCAGTCTCTTGTCAACTTTTATTATATTCATTATACATATTGTTTCCAGTATAAATTAATATTACTAAGAAATATTACCGGTCCCTGGTAAAAAAAAAAAACTGCCGGTATGCCACATCAGATAGTTTGAGAAGCACTAGTCTAAGGGATATTTGGCTGCTATTTCTTGCAAATCTATCGACTGTATCATGGCTCTCTTGTTGATCCATTCTCCTCCCCCTTGTTTCTGTTGTTGCCATTTTCATTCTGGTCTCCTTTTATGTTCAAGTGTTTTGTAAAGAGGATCAGATGTTCTCAGCCACTCCGGCTGAGATTATTTATTAAATATCCTTCAAAAGAAGGTCTAAACTAATTTCATAAGCGAGAAAGATATGAAAAGTTGCTTGAAGCACATGATCTAAAACAGATGGAATCACTAACCTGTTTCTCTGCACACCCACGTCCAGTTGTACAAACAAAACTGCTTCTACCTTGGGTGCCTGACTTCAACAACTTTAATATTAGACAAACTGGTGAGGAGTACCCGTTAGGTAGGCAGAAAGTAGGTAAACGGATAGATAGACTGGTGGGATGGATGGTTGGAGGGATAGATGGATGGATGGACAGACAGATAGATAGATGAGTAGATAGATGGTTAGATAGACAGACAGACAGACAGAAAGATAAATAGACAGACAGATAGATAAATAGATAGATAGATAGATAGATAGATAGATAGGCAGATATATAGATGGATAGATAGGCAGATATATAGATAGATAGGTAGGTAGATAGATAGATAGATATGTAGGTAGGTAGGTAGGTAGATAGATAGATATGTTTGTTGGTAGTTATGTAGGTATATGGGTGGGTGGGTGGATAAGTACTAGGTGGGTAGATGAATAAATGGATGGATGAAAGAATAAAATGATGACTGGGTACAAAGATATACAGATGGCTAGATTGGTTGAGAGACAAGTGGAAAGGCAGATGAATAAATGGAGGGAAACAGATTGATGAATGGATGAACAGAAAGATTAGCAGGATGGATGGAAAAATTTTAGGTTGGAAAGAAAGTCTTCTCATTTTCGACATGATCACTTGGAGGGTATTTTTCCAATACTTCAGGTAAAATAACCATGTTCTTGTGCTTTTTTGTTTTCCATCTTTCTTTGCAGATTATTTTATATCATGGTGTTTAAATTCATATCAATTTTACCCTTTTAAAAATGAATAATGAATAGGTGGATGTCTAGATTGACAAATGGGTTGGAGAAAACATAGATTAATTGATAGATAGACATACATGGATGGTTAGATAGATAGATAGATGGACAGACAGATAGTTCGAATGATGGATGGTTGAATAGATAAATAGATAGTGATGTAGCCAGATAGAGAATATAGATGTCTGGATGGATAGACAGAAATGATTTTAGACATACTTTTTATGCCAAAGTGAAATAAAAGATCTCATTGCTTCCAGATGTCATCACAGAAATATGACATTTTGTATTGCCTTATGTGTGTGTGTATGTGGTATGCATCTGTGTGTGTGTATGTGGTATGCATCTGTGTGTGTGTGTATGTGGTATGCATCTCTGTGTGTGTGTGTATGTGGTATGCATCTGTGTGTGTGTGTTATATGAAATGGAAAGAAATCAACAAGTTATGCCAGGAGCTTTAGAAATCTTCTATAAAAGTATGTTGTGTTGGGTTGTTGGCACGTGGCTTAGTAGTCAGGGTGTGTGACTCATTATTATGAGGTCCTAAGTTCGATACTCAACAGTGCATTCTGTCTTTAAGCAAGACATTTTTGTATCACATTGCTCCAGTCCACTCGGCTGACAAAATTGAGCTGTACCTGTAATTCAAAGGGGCTACCTTGTCACAATTCTGTGTCACGCTGAATCTCCCTGATAACTACATTAAGGGGACATGTGGCTGTGGAAGAACCAGCCACTTGCACGCGAATTTCAGGAGCAGGCTGTTCCATTGATTGAATCAACTGGAACCCTTATCATCATAACCAACAGAGTGCCAGTTGGGTAATCCCAAGAATATCTCCAAAAGCAAGTCTCTTGGATTCAAAGAAAACATTTCCAAAACTTCTTTGGTCCACTAATTGAGTTGTCTCCCCTGTCACCTGCTACTCAATCACTTTGGTTAATGACACACCACTGGTAGTTCATCATCATCATCATCATCGTTTAACGTCTGCCTTCCATGCTGGCATAGGTTGGACGGTTTGACTAGGGTCTGGGAAGCCAGAAGGCTGCACCAGGCTCCAGTCTGATCTGGCAGTGTTTCTACAGCTGGATTGCCCTTCCTAACGCCAACCACTCCGAGTGTAGTGGGCGCTTTTTACTTTAAACCAGCACAAGAGCCAGTAATTTGGGCCCGGCAGTGAACACATTCAGATGTTGCTTTTTACGTGTTTACACAATGCTGCTTTTAGTGAGGATTGAAACTGGAACCATCAAGTGATCTTATTTACCTGAACTATGGCATGCACCACTCAGCCACAAAGACCATCTAAAGAACTTGCACTGTGGGTCTATCTAAATCTGGGTTTCCCTTCTCCTATTCTCTGTTTAGCAAGTTGCAGTATTTTATGTATTGTTTTTTTTTTTCAGAGAAATTATTCTTTCTTTTGTCATTTATGTTTGTATCTTTCATTACAGGTCGACCAACTAATTACCTCATTGACATGGACAAAATTGATGGCAATGTACTAACCCATGATAAGCTCTACATCATGGCCGAAGGTAACCCACACCAGATCCCAGGAAGAATTGGATATGCTTTAAATTTCAACGAGAGTGGGCAGTACTTGAACTTTGGCCGACTTGACGACGTCTGTTTTGGAAACCTTGACAAATGTACGCATGGATTTTTGCTGTCCAGTTGGATGAAGTTCGGAAATTACCATAACAACATGCATTACTTTGCTTCAGGTGACGGAGGAATATCAATGTACCAAGATAACGGTTATTTACACGTAATTTTCATTAACTCGAAAAAGAAATGGAAAATCCAAGTTCCTAACCCGGAAATGGACACTTGGCACTTTGTCGAACTTTCCTGGCATCCAGATACAGGATTAAAAATGTACATTAATAACGAGCTTGTTGGATACTCTGAAGGTGTCAACTTTGATAGAAGCCTTACAGGAAATAAGGAATTCTATATAGGAGCACCAAGTACTGGTTATGGAGCTAACCCTAACTTTGCTATTGATGAAATGGAAATATGGTATGGCAATAGAGATAATCTGGTTGCCTTTGATTACATCAACCGAGGTAAGAATTTGTGATAGTTACCTGTACACACCTTTATAATGATTAACTGAAAATATTTAATGTTTTTGGCTTTTCAGGAATTTCAGGGCCCTAACATGGTTAATAAACCCTTTGAATGTCACAGAAAATGCTCAGCAGCATTCTCAGTTCACATCCCACCAAGGTCAACTTTACCATTCATCCCTTTTGGGGTCGATAAAATAAAGTACCAGCCATATTACTGGGGTCGATGTAATCGACTGGTTCCTTCCTTTCATAATTGCTGGGCTTGAATCCTGCAATGGACCAGCATCCGGTTCTAGGAGATTGTTGCGATTTCGGTCAGTTGAGTTCTGGGACTCAAGAAAAACTTTTAAAAAATTAAAAGGTCTTGATCAAGAAAAATTATTCTTACAATATTTTGGAAAGAAGAGCCATATTTTCTAATTGCTTAATTATTATATAAAACTAATTAGGAATCTAGACATATGATTGATACATCACAATCTGAAGTTAATTGTATGTGGTGTTTGTATACAGATATATATCAGGGTGTGTATTTAATGTTAGATGAGAGTTTAGGTGTATAAATGCATAGACAAAAAGGTTTTTGCGTGTTTACACTCAAACGTGTGCGTATACCTAATTGTATATTTATGAGTACTTGTGACTTTAAATATATATAT
>NC_068988.1:30014675-30015770 GCF_001194135.2 Octopus bimaculoides
GTTCACATTGCTTAAATAAGTGGAGTCGCATGAAACGATCGTACTACATTAACTTTGGATATCCTTGTTGCTTATTTTGATTTTTAATCACCTTATTTTGGAATTGTATGGATAATACCATACTTAATTCTGGTGCCTAAACTTAAGTACCATATTCACCTTGAATCTATATATATATATATATATATATATATATAATATATAATATATACATACATACACGTACATTACATGCAAAGAGAGATGTTTGTGTGTGTATGTATTTGTGTCTGAGTATATATATATATATAGTATGTACAAGTGTTTTTGAATATACATGCGTATATATATCGTATATTTTCAGCCTCATGTGAATATCTATATTCTGTGTGTGTGCGTGTGTGCGTGTGTGTGTGTGTGTGTGTGTGTGCATGCTTGTGTATTCTGGCATAAGTTTGTATAAACCAAAATTTGTATGCATATATCTATATGTATACCCACTTGTGTGTGTGTGTGTGTGTGTGTGCTTATTTGATTGACTGCACCAAATTCTTATGACTTACACTTCAAGATTTACACTTTCTTCCCATTTTACTATTTCAGACATGTTAACATATCTCTCACAGTTTTTTCTTGTTTTGGGTTGTTGTTTTTTTTTCTCTACTTCCAACAGTGTGTGTGTGTATGTGTGTGTGTGTGCATGTGTGTATATGTGTTTATTAGGTCAAGTGGAGCGGGGTGAGGGTGGGGTGTAGAGGTTGTTCCCTTCCATTTGCTAGACTAATTTAGATCTGTCACCTTTCCAAACTATACAGAAAGCTTCTCCCCCCCACTCTCTCTCTCTATCTCTCTCCTGTCTCTCTCTCTCTCTCCTGTCTCTCTCTCCCCCCCCTATCTCTCATTTCAACTATGTGTATATGAGAGTGTATGCTTCACACTCATTCGAGTATATGGCCATACATGCGTATGAAAAACATTCACCTCACACACAAACACTACATGTATGAATAAATCACACACACACATACACACACACACACACACACACACACACACACACACACAAGGGTACGGTACTGACACAAGACAAATACCTTACAATACTCAGCTTTGTTC
>NC_068988.1:30015839-30022205 GCF_001194135.2 Octopus bimaculoides
TTGTTCCTAAGAATTTCAATTTGTAATCAAATGGACCCACTCTGCTGTGTTTCAGACAAATATCTTCTACCATAGCAACGAAGAAAATATGTACGTGTGTGTGTGTATGTATTTGCATATATGTATATTTCTACATATGTATGTATACATGCATGTATAAAGATACGTTAAATTTCTCCAGTCTCGTTTTAATATGTATATATTTATATATATATATATATATATATATGTGTGTGTGTGTGTATATATATATATATATGTGTGTGTGTGTGTGTGTGTGTGTGTGTATGTGTGTGTGTGTGTATAAAATATTAATTCATACATGCTGTCCTCTCCACCCACATTTTACATTGATCACTCATTGAGCCACTAAGTTATCTCCCCTCCACCACTATATATATCTCCCCTCTCATTCACTATACCTACCCCACACTCTTACAACCTATGCAGCATTTCTCTTTCTCTCTCTCTATCTATCTTTCTCTCATCCTCTCTTTTCCTCTGTCTATCATTTTTATTATAATTATTAGTACTCTGCTACTGTTCACTCCACCTCCACCACTTTTCTCCTCCATCTCACTCATATCTTATTGACTAACCTGCAGCCCTACCTAATTTGTACAGTTGTCACCTACTTTCCCCCTCTTCCTTACCTTCCCTCCTTATTCCCACCCAACATTTATTCTTCACTATATTCACCATTCCTGATCTCTAACCGTCTCTCAATGTCCCCCACACATTCTTACACTCTCCATGCACACTTCTCTATTGTCCCCACTCCATATCTTAAGGAGCCCCTCCCCTGACGCTTCATCACCCTATTTTTATCTCTCTCCATTTCCACCCACCAACCACTCTCACCCTCTGTCAGTTATCAAACAGTTCTGCCACAGCAAAAAAAAACCTGTTCCATTCTGGTCTCTTCTCTCTTAATTTAACCCCTCGTCTCCAAATATAATATCACCTCCCTGTCAACTATAACTTCACTCATTCAAAGGGGATCTTAGTCTAACAGACAGTTCAGTAACCTCACTGGTGCTGGTGCCACATTAAAAACTCCCAGTCCACTCTGTAAAGTGGTTGGTTGTTAGGAAGGGCATCCAGCCTTAGAAACCATTCCAAAACAAACAATTAAAGTACAATGCTGTCTTTGGACTCCGTGTGTGTGTGTGTGGGAATGCCTGTGCATGCACATGTGCTTGTGTGTATGTGTGTCTATGTGTGTATACGCATGTGTGTCTGTGTGTGTGCATGCACATGTGTGTGTGTGTGTGTGTGTGTATAAACATATTTAAAGAGTTTGGAATTGGTATTTTCTTGTTGCTTTAGGTTTGCTTGTCTGTAAGACATTAGCATTTGTTGTGTTGTTGTCTTCCTCCCTGAAATTATCTATGTTTAAAATTCCACATCGTTTGACTAAGTGTAATTAAATAAATTCAAACAAACTGGTAACGAGCTAAATGCATTTTTGCTTCCCCATCTCACCCGTCATCTTTCTCTACTATAACCTACCACCACCACTACTCCTACTACTATATCCACTACTAAGACTCCCCCCTTTGCTACCATCATCATCATCATCACTGCTATCACCATGACAACCACTATTGTCAACACCACCGCCACCCCCATTAAAAACTAATCTTGCCCCTATGCTCCCCCACCACCACCAACAGCAACAACAACAAAAGCAACACCTGTCATCACCAACATCTATATACGAATTTTGGGCTTATTTTATCATTCTATTTTAAGATGGTCGTATACATACATACACACATTTAAGCACACACACACACACATATATATGCTTTCTTTTTTCTTAATATGTGATGGCGAAAGCGTAATTGTAGACCTGGCTTTGCTATATGGAGCTGAATAAAAGCCTCTTTTACGAAAAGTATTTGATGAAATTTCCTATGTAGTTTTACTTGGAATTAATCCTCCATACGAATAGGGATAATCATCTCAAATCCTCGTTTTTTTAAATATAAACTGTTGGCTATTAATTTTCTGTTGTTGCATTTCCTATGATGTATATCTGTAATTTAGCTTGTTTAATTATTGTACACCTTCAGAACCAACTGCCCATATTATCTATATAATTGATAGAAATATAAATACTTAAGGATTATTTTTCATTTAATGAATAATTTAAGTAAACAAACGAGCACACCAGCCACAATATGGTCGCACTATTTGTTAGAAATAACAGCCAAATTATTCTTAAATGCTTACTGATTTTAAATAGAAAGCATAAAAAACCGAGAGAGCGGGAAGGGCACATTAGATAATGTAGTCCTAGATATATTAGAGTTTGTTCGAAATAAAAGACGAGATAGGCAGCAGTGGAATGTTTTTGATCGTAGTTAAGGTCAGATTAAGGCCAACAGATGCCCCTAAGCACAACCGAGCGGTCTTTCTGTTTTTTTCTTTATCTCTCTCTCTCTCACACAACCTCGATAGTAGCATTGTCGAACTGAGACATTAAAAGATAAAGAGCTGACTCGATCCTCACTATTGTATACATACATACATACACGTGTCTGTGCGCGTATATATATATATATATATATATATATATATGATATCCATGTATATGTATGATTATGTATGCATATGTGTATATACATATATATTTACCTGTGTTTGGATATATGTAAATAGATATATAGATGCGCATGTGGTTTGAATTTTATTTATATAAAATTACATAGCATTTAGCAATTATTAACAATCATTTACAAAATTTATTAGGATGAAAGAAAAAAAAAAGATCAGATTTTCCACCGTTTTAAGGAAAAAATACATGTACTTTCCCCCCACTTCACTTTCAAAAAAATATTGAAAATGTTTTTCAAAATCGATGTTTGTGGCCTGTCTTTGAGAAAAAAAAAGCATACGTATAAATATATTCCTTTGAAGAAATATTATTTTATATGGAAGAAAATACCTCGTATTTGAATGGTTTTTAAACTTCAAGACATATAACATTATTTATACGTATATATATATATGAACCTCCTTCAATGTTATGGAAATTAAATGCTTTTATAAGTGATATTATTTTTATATTCATGTATAAGATTTATAGATTTCGATATTGTCTTCGATTCCGTTCCATAGTTGATTCATTCGAAAACGTGACAAGTTGATTGACATATATACAAACATTCGTACGTATATATATACAAAAATGCATACATCATAAAGTTCTATCTATCTATCTACCTACCTACCTATCTATCTATCTATCTATCTGATGTAGGGTCCGAATGGTTAAGTTCATTTCCAGACCACGGGGACTCCGGTTCGATCCCACGGCGAAGCATCTTGGTCAGATGTCATTTGCTTTTATCATATACCCTTGGATCGTCCCATACCTTGTGAGTGAGACTGGGTCGCCGGAAACTGTTCCGAAGCCAGTCGGGTGCATTCTGAGAATTAAGGATACATGTCTTTGCGGAATATTCAGCCACTTATACATTAATTCAAGGGCAGGTAATTCTATTGACCGAACAACTGAATTCTCATCGACTAACGACGGAGATCCGCCACCGCATGTTTGTGTGTGTGCACATGTACAGGGAGAGTGCGAGGTTTCGTGGTTGGCGTGTTGCACTCATGATCGTAAGAATGTGGTTTCGATTCCTGGAACGGGCAACCCGTTGTGCTCTTGAGCAAAACACTTCATTTCACATTATTCCAGTCAATTCAGCTGGCAAAAACGAGGAATCCGGCGTCCCATCCGGGGACCGGACGATGATATATATGCCACAGAAATCGGCAGATTGGCCTTATGAGCCTTTGCCTTGAGAAGAACTTTCGTATGCTGTAATGAAACCCAATGAAGCGAACTCGGGATTTACCCGTCGAATGAAATACAGCTTGTTTATCTTAGACAATTCTGTATATTCCCTATGTACCTTCCAGGATTCCCAAACCATATTCCCGTACGCAATATATATATATATATATATATATATATATTACAATTAAAAGGGTAAAGGATTATCAATTTATTAATTTATTGATAAATTAATAAATAATTGCTATTTCTGAACTTCGGTATGTTGCAACTGTTGCTGATCCCTTAATTATGTATATATATATATATATATATATATATATATATATATAATCCAAGAGAGTTAGGGGTTGAGGATTCAACCATGCCAACGCTAGGCCGAAACAGCTGTAAGTTTCTGTCCCTTCTCCAATTGCTAAATGTCCTTTATATTTGAAATCTTAATTAATATGACATGGTATGTCATAAGTGTCTGTATATTGTGTTTTTTGTCCATTTAGTTATAAAATAAACAGATTAATCAACGGAATACATTGTCTGCAAGTCGATGTGTACCGCATATTCTCCATTTTCTCATTGCTATATATATATAATGACATCATTGTTTAGCACTATCACCCCGTACTTTATATGCCATTGACGGTCCTCTTGAACCATCAGTTGACATGAGAAGGCCCCTTCTTTCCTCCAAAGTATGGGCCTTTATACCTGTGTCTAGAATTTCGAAAAACTAACGGCGAAATTATTTATCACAAGCGGGGCCAAATTATTTATTGCAAGCGGGGTCCCGTGCAAATTCTACGTTTTAGTAGAATAATGTATAATAAATTTCTAGATTTTCATAACGCTCTTCCATTATGTTAAAGATTGCGACTCCCGTAGTTGAGCTTATACGCATAAACCCTTAACATCGTGTTTCCTAATGTTAAAAGCTTGATCAAGTTTTTTAGCGCAACACTCGACCACATGGTGACTTGCGTTCGAATGTTACTATTGCACCTACAAGAACATGGGAGCAAGACGACTCTAGTGTTAGTTGCCCGGATATCTATGCAGGAAAGGTATTTTTTTTTTTAAAAGGTGCTTGGAACTGACAGATTAAGGAGAAATTAGAATGTCGTTGAAGCTCTAGTATGCAGGTTTTTTTTCTTCTTGAAGAATAAATACATTGGCGACAAGGGTGAGCTTCAAACTTAGGTGGGTGAACCCCAGCGGCTGAGCAAGGAACAGTTATGAACATGCCATGATGTAATCGTAATTCTAAAGTATCATGATTAATATATTATCATTATTAGTCGTTACTTTCCTTTTGGCAAGGTAGGGCAGGCAGTGTTTTATCCGCGTGATGGTGGCCTTGGTGAAAGGGGTTGTAGATAAAATTCGAAAGGATGAAGACAACTAATTCTTTGACCAACTTTTTCAACTTGAAAAAGAAACTAGGTGTAGACAAGTAAGTGATGCCTTCCGGTAAACTTCATTGAAAGGTGAATGAAAGAAGCAAACAGGTGGATAAAAGAGGTGAACATAGTTCGAATGAATAAGCCTATTTCTAGTATGTACCTGTTGATTAGATGGCAGCTTGGAAGAGGTGCTTGCCTTAGTGGACAAGGTGATTGTGGTTTTGTGAGCTTTTTACAAGTATCTCCCTGTGGTCTCATCCCGCTTTTGGGGATTCTCCTCTGAATTTTTGTTGTTGCTTTTGTTATACCTCTCGTTTACACGGCTTTCTCTTCTGTTCTGCCCTTAATCTTTTCGTCAATCAATTAGTGGTTAATGAAAAAAATCATCATCATTATTACTTAAATACTTGGTACTTATGCCAGACAAATGACTCGGAGGGTAAAATTAGCACCGGAATTCGCCCATTCTGTTTCCCTTTAAACTCTATATATTTGTGTGTTTGCACTAAGAATTTTGGACAGCGAAAACTTTTCTACTTGGATAAAAATGCTGGTTTGTAGTTTTCAATAACACACACACACATATTTCAAATATTAATTTTTCTCATTAAACATTTAATATCAACGATATGTAATGTTTTGCTGTTGTATTGAATGCTATTAGTCCCCGGCCAACATTGATCAAACAAAAAGACTGTGCTGAGATCAAAGGCCTTTCCGACCGTAACCATTCCGTTTTATTTCCAGACATACATGTATTTAGAACTTAATTATCCAATTATGTGACATCCCCTATTTTTTATTTTTTTATTTTAGAGAGAAAATATGTTATGAGGGATATTTGCTGCACTTTCTAGCATGTTGATTGACCGAGCGTGGAGATGTTACCCTATTCAGGTAGTTAATTTTCGAGATTGTTTCCGTATGAATTTCATGACACTAAATATACATACACATCTTCATCCCTTTTACGGTGTTGATGATTGGTATGCAAAACTTACTTGCCTTACGTTCGCGAGTTCGAATCCAGTTCGATTCTCGCTCGAAGTTTTTTTTTTTTTAATCCATGTCATAATGCTTCAGTTTAAAAAAAAATTTTTTATTTAATTATTACACCTCACCCGTCTCGTGAAACGGGTAGAATGCATACATTTAAAA
>NC_068988.1:30022546-30023542 GCF_001194135.2 Octopus bimaculoides
ACACACACACACACACACACACACACACACACACACACACACACACACACACACACACACACAACGTCCAGCTGATGTAAAATAAATTCTAAAATAACTAGTAATTATACTGTAACGAGTCATTTCAGTTAATCCTGAATGACTTACCTGAAGTGGTAGCCTTTACGAAGTCCCTCGACCGGCTAGAAATAACAGCCAACACTAGCTGGTAATAAAGGATGTTAGATGATTATGTATGTATAGATTGGTTAGTATAATTTAGTTGATGCGACAAGTTGGGATGGTCACGGGTAGAATGTTTTCAATTTCAAGCCTGTTTGGGAGACCAGAGTTGACCTTGGGCTTAAATTAAATGACAGCGGCAAAAGCTGGTTATATTTTTTCCCTAAATTATGGCCTTTTATTTAAGTATTTGCACACACATACACACATGTGTATACATATACATACATACATATATATATATATATTGGAATTTTATTTATTAGATCACCTCTACCTTGTTACTAATCTTTCACAATGATTCTTATGTTCATCTTGTTCGTAGTTGGTACCATACCAACGTTGTCTTGAAGTTTATAATAATAAACAGTGCTGGCAGCAACAGTGTGTATGTATGTATGTACGTCTGTAGTTAGTTCTTGCCGTAACAGTATCTATCTGTCTGTCTGGCTGTCCATCCGTTTTTTTTTTTCTAACTTATGAACAAAATACAACTACCGTATTTTAACGGGTATACAGAATCCTCATTTTGGGCCCTTACAATTTGGTAAAAAGGGTTCGTAAGGGATTATGATACTATCCATGTATAAGAAACTCCCATATTTTTTAACCTAATTTTTGAGAAAAAAACAGAAGAGGGTTCCTTATGTTAATATACTGTAAATCAGCCTTCATATTAAATACTCTGTAAAATACTAGAATTGGTTTAAATACTTGTTTCCTACCCCTCTGGGTCCTTCATTTTACAAAGATCTTTATCGATTTTCTAAAAAA
>NC_068988.1:30023810-30032972 GCF_001194135.2 Octopus bimaculoides
ATATATATATATATATATATATAAAATGTGTGTCTGTACGAGTGTATGTATGTATATATGGTACAAAACATACACAGTTGGTTACTGTTAACCATTGGTAGAAAGAGTACTTGCTACAATAGCAGAGATCAATGTTTTATTTTGGTCAGTCCTGTGCTACTCTGGATCCTAAAATCCCTGTTGTACCCTCAAGCGAAATTCAGACTAGCAAGAGACTAACTTGATCAAAATAATACACACACAGGTGTGTTTGTGTGTGTGCGTGTAGAATGATAAGGAGGAAGTTCTTGGTATAATAATATTATATATATTTGAAAGAATGAGTAGAGATTTTTATTTTAATCAAGAAATTCTTTGGTTGGTGGCAAAAGACAAATAAATTAGCTGCGTTCCTATGTTGCAAATGTTTCAGTTTTCTGGTTTATGAAGGACTTACTGCTCTTTCTGTCAAGAGAGAGAGAGTGCCTTTCTTCTGTTGCCAATGTGTGTATGTGTGTGTGTGTCTCTGTCTTTCCTTGTCAGTCTGTGTGTGTGTGTGTGTGTGTGCAAACATACATTTATATACACACACAAATAGTGAGCAATAAGTATGGACAAGTAAGGGGATTTGCAAGTGAAATGGAAAAAAGAGGAAAAAACCCAGCTGACAGGTACTCTGATCCCTTCTTCTGTTGTCAGTTGAAAATCATAACAATTTCAGCACACACACACATTCTTTCATTTGTTTCAGTCATTTGACTGTGGCCATGCTGGAGCACTGCTTGTAGTCAAACAAATGGACCCCAGTACTTATCCTTTGTAAGCCTAGTACATATTCTATCGTTCTGTTTTGCCGAACCGCTAAGTCACAGGGACCTAGAACTCACCAACATCTGTTGTCAAGCAATGGCATAGGAGGTGGAGAAGAACACACACACAAACATATTTATATATATATATATATGTACGACAGGCTTCTTTCAGTTTCCATCCACTCACAAGGCTTTGGTCAGCCTGAGGCTATAGTTGAAGACTCTTGTTAAGGTGCCATGCAGTGTAACTGAACTCGGAACCATGTGGCTGGTAAGCAAGCTACTTAACACACAGCCACTCCTGCACCTATATATATATATATATATATATATATATATGTGTGTGTGTGTATATATGTATATGCATATATCAAATCTGACACACACACACACACACGTATTTCTGTTTAGTATTAACTGTTGGGGTTTAAAGGTACTCAGGACGGTGGTAGGTGATTAATGGCATTTCATTTTGGTCAAGTCTAGCCTCTTGCTACTCAGTTTCAATTGTAGGCACACAGGATCCTCAGGCTAGTTGTCACCGGTAAAATAATGGGGGTTAACACATTTGGTATAGAGTTACAGTTTTCTAGTTGTAGGGTGTTATATGGCAGGGAGAAAGTATGATAATGGATTGGGTCAAAAGGAGGAAAGCGCATACACACACTGTGTCTTGTATGCATGGTTATATGTATTATGTCTGTGTGTTGTTTTAACCATTTACAAGTGATTGAGAATTTTGCTGTCTGCTACAACCTTTTGCAACAATTCTCCACCATGCAATATAACCTATTTATTCCTTTTGTTGTTGTTGTTGTTCTTTGTCTTCATCATCATCATCAGCAGCAGCAGCTTCGGAAAGAAACCTTCTCTGGTTTAGTTCCTATAAAAAATTTCATCTCAACAGGTTGCTTTTCATTCATTGTCGTTGTCTTTAGTTAGCCCTAGGTTACCTGTGACTGAGAAGAACCTGTGATCAAAGGTATTCCAATCATGACCAGCCCAACATATTTCATTTCATATTTAGGACCATCTTGTGAAATGTTATGTTTTTGCTTTGGTTTTTTTTTTTTTTTGGTTTCGGTTGTCAATTTAGTTGAGTTGAGTGAGATTTGACTGCTATTTCTAACACACCCTGCAACCACATAGCTATCGTGATCTCTTGCGTAGAAGATTTTGTAAAACTGTAATTTTGGGGATGATATTTACAATTTTGAGTAATTCTCTCTCTCATACACTGACACAGTATCTATCCCTCCGTCAATCTCTTTGCTCTCTCTCTGTGTATATATTTATATTTGTGATTATATATATGTGTATGTGTATATATATATATATATATATATATATGTATATATAGACACACTCACACACCTGCTTGTTGTTCATACACCCATCTTCGTCTTTTCATTTTCTGTAAATTTCAACTATATATATATATTTATTAGTTTCAGCTTGAGGGCTGTGGCCATGTTGGGGCACTGCCTGTATTTTTATATATATACACACATATATATATATATATATATATATATATATAATATGGTGTATGTTTTTGTTGTATAGTACATAACATTAGAATACCTCTGTGTGTATATGTTTTATTACCATTATCATTATAGGTCCAACTTTGCTTGTGGACTGAGTAAAGATTTGATTTAATTTAAGTTACTGTAAGATCATTTAAGTTATTTGTGTGTGTGTGGATAGGGTGGTGGTGGTGGGTTTTTTTTTTAACTAATTAAATCTATCCCTTGATTGGGAAAATAGAAGGTAAAATTACCCATGAGGAATTGAACTGGTTGCCTGTTGTAGAATGGACAGCCATCATAAACCAATTATTTCAATGCTTTGAACAAAACCAAAGCATGTGTGTGTGTGTATATATATATATATATATATATATACATATACATACATGAGTACATAAGTGTGTGTACACATGTGCACACATCTTTACTGTAGCAGCCTTGCTAATTAGCAGCAGATAGATTAATTAAGACCTATAATTGGGTCCCTGGCTATTTATTCTAAACAGCTGAGATCAAATCATGCTTTCTTTGTCATGTCGTTCATCATCATCACCATCATCTTTATGTTCATTTTTTTCTTTATAATAATTATGATGATGATGATAGTTGAAAGGGGCTGTAGAGATGATGGGAGCAAGAAGCAGTCTTACTCTAGTTAGATGATGATGATGATGATGATGATGGTAATGGTGGTGATGGTGGCAGTGAGTGAGATGTTCTCTATTTTGTCTAATTATTATATTTTACACAGTCCTAATCTTTCTGATGCGGATAAAAATTAGCCTTATTTCTAGTCTTTAGTCAATGTAGATAATTGACATTAATGTTAATTGATGGCAGAATCAGTAGAGCATCGAACCGAAATGTGTTGCACTATTTTAAGTCTCTTTGCGAGTTTAATTTTTTGTGATGTCAACTTGGTCTTTCACCCAATAGTGTGTGTGTGTGTGTGTGTGTATAGTCAAATTAAATAAAGAATCATTAAAAATAAACAAGAGGACGTGCACATGTATTGTATAAGTTTGATGCTCAGTAAAAAGAGTTTTTGACGTTTTGAGCATAGGCTCTTCGTCGGATTGGAAAACGGTAAAGTCCAAATAAGAAAAATCAATGGCATGTGTATCGTACATGTGTATCTGGACCCCTTTGGTTCTTATTTTACTGTATAGGACCCTCATAGCCATTCGATGTTTTAAAAAATCCTATATTTTTATAATTAAATATTATCAGGTTTTGTATTAAAAACATTTTTTGTGTATTACAGAAATATAAGTAATTTATTGCACATAAATTTTAACAAAACCCTATATGGACCCCAAGGGCCATATGGACCCTGGTTGAGAACCACTGGTTTAGTCCACAGTCAGGTTTGAAACTTTAGTAGACTGACTCAGTGTTCCAGTTGCAACCATCTTGTCTTTTATTTACATAGAATACCTAGGACTACATTATCCAAAGTGTCGCTCACATTTTAATATGGTAGCTAGGCTATCTTATAAAGAAGATTTGACTGCTATGTCAGGCAAGGTGAGGGACCATGTAGGGTCAGAGGCGCTTGGGTTGGACAGGTCTTCCCCACCTCACCATTTAAAGTTAGTTAGTTACTTGTGATCACTCTTTGTGAAGATATGCTTTCACCACTTCTTCCCATCTCTTCCTCAGTTTTCCTCTTTCTCTAGATTCCTTCCATTCTAATTTCCTGGTCCCTCTATACTCCTCTGTCATCCTCAATACACATCATGTCCATCATACCTGCTCAGTTTTCTTCTCTCTTACATGTTGCGTCTGATTCCTCTCGCACCCAACTTTTTCTCAGTTCATTTTTGCTCCATCGTTCATTCACCTTACCATTAAACCATCCAGTGACGCATACCTGCCTTGTCTTTTTCCCACCATCACATATCCTCTACATCCAATACTCCTGTTTGGCCACCATGCAATGTTATTCTCGGAACACATACAAGGCGTAGGACTCGCTGTGTGGTAAGTAGCTAGCTTACCAACCACATGGTCCCGGGTTCAGTCCCACTGCGCGGCATCTTGGGCAAGTGTCTTCTACTATAGCCTCGGGCCGACCAAAGCCTTGTGAGTGGATTTGGTAGACGGAAACTGAAAGAAGCCCGTCGTATATATGTATATATAAATATGTATGTGTGTGTGTATGTTTGTATGTGTGTGTTTGTCCCCCTAACATCGCTTGACAACCGATGCTGGTGTGTTTATGTCCCCGTAACCTTAGCGGTTCGGCAAAAGAGACCGATAGAATAAGTACTAGGCTTCTAAAGAATAAGTCTTGGGGTCGATTTGCTCGACTAAACGGCGGTGCTCCAGCATGGCCACAGTCAAAAGACTGAAACAAGTAAAAGAGTAAAGAGTATCATTACAATCTGCCATTTGCTCAAAGGGGGGAAAAATCCTTTTGTTATCATTAAAGGTAATAAGCCTCAGAATTCTTTGGTTTATTCTCTTTGTATTTTTGCTAATGTTCTCTTGTGATATCTACGTCCACTGCTAAATTATATCATCTTACCTAAGAGAAGCTACTTACTGTTATTTTGGCTTCGCTTTCCCACTCCTCTATTCTAAGCACAGGCTAACAATGTCTGGGAGATAAGGTAAAAAGAGAATGACGCAGGTTCAGTCTCTATTGAAGTTGTTTTGTTCCATCTTCAAGCACCTTTATTTTTTATTCACTCTTTAATCTAGGTTACCAAATCACCAGGCAAATCGGCAATTTATACCAGTGTCACCTGCATCTTCTTTCCAGCTACAAACTATAATCTAGGGTAGCCCTGCATCTCCTCTGTAATCAGATACCTGTGTCTGTTCTGTCCCACTTTAGCCTCACAACCCCAGGTATTATAAAGCCACCTTTCTCTTCACTACATCACCACTCATTTGAGGGGGGGTGGTCATTTTCTTTTCTCTGTCTTACTCGTTACTTAACAATCTCATTAGTGCCAGTGTCACAAAAATGGTACCCCGTACACAGTATAAAACGTTTGGCATGAGGAGAGGCATTCAGCCATAGAAACGATGGTGAAGCGTACATGGGAACATGTTGCAGTCCTCCAACATGTCTGACCAATACCAGCATAGAAGGTGGGAGTTGAGTGTCGATGATGATGATGATGATGATAACTTAGAGTTCTGTCAAGTTAGCAATTTCTCACTCATCTGCTTAACGCCATATGAAAAGGGCTAAACAGCTGCCCTATAGAAACCCTTAGGGATTTTGATGTCCCTTCCATTGACATTACACACAGCTGCAGACAAAGCTGTGTGGTTAAAGTGTTTGCTTCACTACCACTCGGTAGTAGGGTGGTGGTGGTGGTAGTGGGTCTTTCTAGCTGACCACCACCCCAGGGCAAATAATTAATTTTACTTAAGCGTCAAGTTGACCAGTAGTTTACGAGTGGAATTTGGAAATTGGAAATTGTGTGGAAGCCTGTTAATTGTTTGTGAGTGTGAATATGCATGTGTATGCGTAAACATGTGTGTTCGCACATATGCATGTTCACACGTGTGTGTTTGTGTTTATTCCCTCTTGGAGAGGTGGCTGATATCAACAAAAGTGACCCAATATGGTCACAGTCTAATCACTAAGACCGGACATATATACACACATAACCACAGGGAACACCCACCCACAAATTCAAACCTAGCATATCCACACAAACACCGAGGCATGTAGGCACTGGTGACATTTTAACCCCTTGGCATTCAGATTACTCTCTGAAATCGAATGCTTGTTTAATCAGATTGTTTTTAATTAATCATGCATTATCTCATAGCTTTGAGATTTCAGTGATGTGACTTGGTTTTTAGGATGATATTGTACTGTAGGTGTGAAAGGCTGGATCAGTCCAGTTTGAGGCAGAATATTTTGATCAGATATGGCTGGTTTAAATGCTAAAGGCTTAAACATATCAAGTGGCTGTGTAATTAAGATGTTTGCTTCCCAACTACATGGCTTTGGGTTCAGTCCCACTGTGTAGCAGCTTGGACAAGTATCATTTAGTATATCTTTGGGCTGACCACAGTTTTAAACCTGGTGTGTGTGTGTGTTTATTTTTCCTTGTCCTGACATTGTAGGATAGCTATAAACAAACATCAGTATCGTAGATGCAGTGTCCTTCCTTTCTTATCTTCCATGAAAGCCTATCCAGCCATGAGGCAGTATCACCTTACTTGAAACCAAGTTGAGTTGGTGACAGGAAAGGCATCCAGCTGTAGGAAATCAGCCTCAACAAATTTTATCCGACTCCTGCAAGCATGGAAAAGCATGTGTTAAAATGATTACAATGACGATGAGGATTACCTTGTTTAAAACAAGGTTTTTCCACCACATCTCCATGTTTTCTGCAGTGTATGTGCAAACGTCGCACATTGTGAGTGCAGAATGGCGCCTGCATGTTACATATGTTTTATTCTTTTGCAGAATATGGTTTGTGTTTGGTAATTTATTGGTGTTTTCTGGGTTTATTATGGAGAATACGAGCTGCCTTAACAGGTGTCTTCCAGGTGGTGATTTTGTGGAATTTGTCCTGTGTGGCTATTCAAAGGGTCGATAAATGCCTGAAACTGCACATCTACTTAATTATTAATATTATTGATTTATTTTCTTGTACATGCCTGGGGGTGGGTGCTCGATGAGGAGAGGGGGTCAAGGATTCCATGAAGGTATCGCAAAGGGTATCGCGAAAGGCCTGGCTGGAGGCCCAACCTTCCGGGTTCTTTTACAAGGTTTAGAAAAACTGAAGGACCGTTGCAACATGTGTGAGAATCTGAAAGAGGGAATATGTTGAATAAAAGTTCGGTGACCCCTAATCTAAAGCAAAGTCTTTTGTCATGGACCCATAAAATACTGTTGTGGACTCAATATGGGGACCACAAGGGGTCATATGACCCACTGGTGTAGATTGTGGCATTGGTTTTCTGTATTGTGTGGTGATTCTACCAAGCTGTATGTGTTGTGAGTTGTGTTATAGCATTGGCTGGTGATGGTAGATCGGTTGTGTTGTATATTACTTGTTACTTGTTTATTTTTTTTTAAATAATAGGCGTAGGAGTGGCTGTGTGGTGAGTAGCTTGCTTACCAACCACGTGGTCCCGGGTTCAGTCCCACTGCGTGGCCCCTTGGGAAAGTGTCTTCTAATATAGCCTCGGGCCGATCAAAGCCTTATGAGTGGATTTGGTAGACAGAAACTTGAAGAAGCCTGTCGTATATATGTATGTATATGTGTGCGTGTGTATTTGTGTGTCTGTGTTTGTCCCCCCCAACATCGATGCTGGTGTGTTTACGTCCCCATAACCTAGTGGTTCGGCAAAAGAGACCGATAGAATAAGTACTAGGCTTACAAAGAATAAGTCCTGGGGTCGATTTGCTTGACTAAAGGTGGTGCTCCAGCATGGCCACAGTCAAATGACTGAAACAAGTAAAAGAGTAAAGGAGAGAGAAGAATAATAAATATTTATGAAGGCAGCAAACCCCTAAAGAGATTATCTACCCAGGTATGTGGCCTAAAACATCACACATGCTACCAAGTCGTGTTGCATTTTTGAATTGCACAATCGGTATAGTAGTATTTTAGCAGTCCTTTCTATACAGCGTGGATTTTATTGTTTTCTATCATATATTACTCGCGCACACATGCAAATAGGAAAATATAACTAAAAGATAGCAGAAGCTAGTGAATGAAAGAGCAAGGAGTGTATGGGGAGGTGCTGAAAAATTTCTGGCTTTGAGGGTATTGCGAAAGTCCTGGTTGGAGGCCCAACCTTCTTAGTTCTTTTACAAGGTTTAGAAAAACTGAAGGACTGCTGCAACTGGTGTGTGAATCTGAGAGAGAGGAATACTTTGATTAAAATCATAACTGATTCTCTTGTATTTTCTTTTACACAAAGCCAGGAAATTTACAGCACCCCTCCGTATAAAAATATCTTTTTCCTTATATATATATATTTGTCTTCTCAAGGTAGAGGCTCAGTATGCAGTGGCCATGCTACAGCACCACTCTGAAGGGTTTAGTCAAACAAATCCACCCCGGTACTTATTTTATAAGCTTGGTACAAAGATGTGCACATTCCTGTATACATATCTCTCTCTGTAGCTTCAGGCTGTTCAAAACATTAGGAAGCAGAAACTGAATACACACACACACGCACACATAAATATACGTACATACATACATGTGAAGGCATGTGGCTCAGTGGTTAGAGCATTGGGATTACAGTCATGAGGTTGTGGGTTCGATTCCCAGACTGGGTTGTGTGTTGTATTCTTGAGCAAGAGACTTCATTTCACATTAATCCAGTTCGCTTAACTGTAGAAATGAGTTGCAGCATTACTGGTGCCAGGCTGTACGGCCTTTCCCACCCCCTTGGGCCACATCAATGGGAGACAGGTACATGTGGGCAACTTGCTGGTCTTCCACAATACAACATTTATGCAGACTTGTGCCTCGGAGGGGAACTTTGTGGTCATTTGTGATTGAAGGGGAGTCTATTACATACATACATCCTTATATATATATATATATATATATATATTGTCATTATTTCATGATTTTTGTGGAAGATAATTACATCTCATTTTATTTTATTAACATACCTCTTATTGTGTAAACATTAGCTAAAGTTCTGTTGTTGTCTGTACCACTTTACTGTTACCCTATTCAGACTAAAAGTAAAAAACCTATTTGACCCATATACCTAGGGCTATAATTCCTCAACATTAATTCCTCAACATTTTGATAGTAATAAAATGACCTGATACTACTATGACCAGTGAAACCTCTAGATTCTAATACTGTTATAGCCTTGTCCATGCATACTGC
>NC_068988.1:30033527-30033950 GCF_001194135.2 Octopus bimaculoides
ATATATATATATATATATATATATATATATATATATATATATATATATATATACATACACATATATACGCACACAAAGATTTGTTGGGAGAGGTAGACATGCACACAAGACATCGGCATTGCCTGTGAGTTTCTTAGTTCACTCAATTATTATTGCCATTATCAGAATTAGTGAACAACTCAGCACAACTGTTTTCAACAGTCAACAAATGTTTGCTAGTTGGAGTTGACAGTTTGCTGCAGTATTATTCCACACTGCTGCTATGCTAAGCTACAACGTGGCTATCTAGCTGTCTCTTTATCTATCTATCTATCTATCTATCTATCTATCTATCTATCTTAGTGTCTGTCTATCTGTCTGTCTATCTGTCTGTCTATCTGTCTGTCTGTCTGTCTATCTGTTTGCCTATCTGTCTGTCTGTCT
>NC_068988.1:30034884-30036593 GCF_001194135.2 Octopus bimaculoides
TGTCTGTCTGTCTTTCTATCCATCTATGTCTGTCTGTCTTTCTATCCATCTATGTCTGTCTGTCTTTCTATCCATCTATGTCTGTCTGTCTTTCTATCCATCTATGTCTGTCTGTCTGTCTTTCTATCTGTTTATCTTTTTATCATTGTCTATCTATCTATCTCTCTCTATCTATCTATCTACCTACTTCTCATTCTCTCTCTCTCTCTCTCTCTGTGTAATCATATGTCAATATACTTATGCACATACATTTAAATATGTGATAGGCATATTTATTTGTGTATATAGATGTACATGTGTACACACAAACACACACGCACACATACTCACACAAGTACATTTCCAAATACTCCTTAATAAAATTTGTGTGTGTGTGTGTGCATATATGCATACGCATCAATGTACCTTTGTGTTTATACATGGGTATGATAAATATAAATGTTCATTATTTTTATCCAAAATAGCCTCCAGCCAAAGCTAACATAAATTTAATGTGGCATATAGAAGAAAGCTCTTTTCAAAACAATAGACAATGAAATTTTCATTGAGGAAGCTGTGAAACAAATAATCTAAACATTTGGATTTATTGTTTGTTTGTTTATTTTCAAATTTTTACTATTTCTTCTTTCCCTGCTTTGCAAAATCTTGCCATGTAAACATAAGTCTTTTGACTTCCCAAAATGGCTGTTGTGGCTTGTCTTACATCGGTGGAGTTTCTTCCCTTCATTTACTGCACTCTCTAGTTTCACATGTAGTTTTGTATCTCTGCTGTGACATTTTTAAATGAGACAGAATGACTGAATTTGATCGTGCGTGCGTGCGTGTGTGTGTGGGGGGGGGCAGGATGTGGTTCTTGTATGGATCTCTCAGCTTATACATTAATAGACCTTAAATGCAAACCACTGGAGGCAAACATTGTTATTTATTCCATCATTTGCCTGTGTTTAGCCTCTGTGTTCTATTTTTCACTTTCTTGATCAAGTAAACATATGATCAACGACTTTCCAATTGTGAATATCATGTTTGAGTATATTTATAAGAACACTGTTAGCACCAGTTTTTCTCTCTTTAAAATAGTAATGTGTGTGTATTTGGCTGCTTTTTCTAGCAAGTAAAGTAACCACACAAAGGTCATCTTATTTTGCTTCAGCTTAATCCTTTTGTCACCACAATTCTATTGAATTCACTGCCTTCATTTAATTTCATTTTGTCATTTAGCTGGTGTTTGGAACACCAGTTAACATGAAATTTTGCTGAAATACCAATCTACCTTCATTAACTGCACTCTTTAGTTTCACGTGTAGTTTTGTATCTCTGCTATCTCTTGTCACTGTCTATCTACCCTCAAATGCTAAAACTTAAAGCATTAACCACTATGCCATATGCCCGTGGGCATATGGCGTAGTGGTTAAGAGCGCGGGCTACGAACCCCAAGATTCCGAGTTTGATTCCAGGCAGTGACCTGAATAATAATAATAATAATAATAATAATAATAATAATTAAAGCATTCATATTTAAAACTCTGAAGACGCATTGCCTAGTGGTTCAGTGTATTGCACTCATCATGAGATTGTGGTTTCAATTCCTGGACTGGCTGTGAGTTGTGTTCTTGAGCAATACCCTTCATTTCACATTGTTTTCGTCCACTCAGCTGTAAATGGGTTCACCCTGCAACAGACAGCCCCCCCCCCAATCCGGGGGGGGGGGA
>NC_068988.1:30036603-30038063 GCF_001194135.2 Octopus bimaculoides
CCCCCCCCAATCCGGGGGGGGGGGAATATGGGCCTGCTCGCCTAGCCAGCAGGGTAGCACGATTCAAAGGCTAGAATGATGCATAGCGCATTGTGACCAGCGATGTATAATATTGTCCAACAGTCTGGTCAGTCATGGTCAAGTGATTTTTAAAACAGCAAAATTTTTTTTATAGTATTTGAGGTAAAAAAAAAAAATATTTAGTTAAGTTGGTGCAGGAGTGGCTGTGTGGTAAGTAGCTTGCTTACCAACCACATGGCTCCGGGTTCAGTCCCACTGCATGGTACCTTGGGCAAGTGTCTTCTATTATAGCCTCGTGCCGACCAAAGCCTTGTGAGTGGATTTGGTAGACAGAAACTGAAAGAAGCCTGTCATGTATATGTGTATGTTTGTGTGTCTGTGTTTGTCCCTCCCCCAACATCGCTTGACAATCAATGCTGGGGTGTTTACGTCCCCTGTAACTTAGCAGTATGGCAAAAGAGACCAATAGAATAAGTCCTGGGGTTGATTTTCTCGACTAAAGTCAATGCTCCAGCATGGCCGCAGTCAAATGACTGAAACAAGTAAAAGAGTAAGTTGTATTCCAGTTACCAAATAGACAACAATAATGATGGTAAAATAACTTGCCTTCCTGGATTCCTCTCCCATCTCTAAAAGAGTGTTTTGGAAATTAATCGAAATAATACATTATTATTATTATTATTATTATTATTATTATTAGATTAAAAGTTAAAATATAATTTCTATGCATTTAAATTTTAATTACTGCTAGTCAGTTATGGTTTTTTTTTTTTTCTGCTAGCATCAGTTCTTTAGATTTAGTTCCAAATTCTTATATATTTCTGTGTAAATCGTTCAAGTCTTTGAATTGTACAAGTGTACGCCATTCCTCTTAATAATTCTTCAAGCATGAAATAGGAATGCATAGCCTGTGGGGATTCGGGTAAAAATATGGCAAGTAGAAGAATTATGTGCATTCCTCTGGAAAACGCAAATATTGGTTTTGTGATGAAGTTTGAATTAAAATTTTGCGGCAAGTTTGAAATCCTGATTTCTGGAAGCAGATTATTACGATCGCAAGTTTCCAGTGGCGTAGTTTCAGGTGAAAGGAATTTGATAGATGGAAACTGTGTGGAAGCCTGTTCTCTTGTGTTTTGTTTATTTTATGAATAACATACTACTGTGCTATTATGAATTGGATATAAAGGATTAGTGTAATTGATGGCAGATAGGATGGGTCAGTTTTTTCCCCAAAAATTTCTAAAAGAAAATATCACCATGGGTCTCGTGCAAATTTGGGCCTTCATTTCATGTCTTTTATGCACTAAGATCTTTATTTTTCTTCAATATGCAATGCTGAAAATGGTGGGCGCATAAAATGGTCTGTGCTGCTTTTACTGATGATTGTGTATGTAACACATAAAATGTTGACCCCTGTGTGTATGTGTGCGTGTGCGCTC
>NC_068988.1:30038649-30051149 GCF_001194135.2 Octopus bimaculoides
TATATATATATATATATATATATATGGGAGTGGCGTGGTCATGACTGTGAGGTGGTTCCAATTCCTGGACCAGGTGGTGTGTTGTGTTCTTGAGTAAAAAAAACTTCGTCTCACATAGTTTTGCAATTACTTCAACATTTGACATGTGGCACACGCCGTGTACCCGTACAGTTAAGGTCAACTTGATCGAGGGAGTGAGCTAATGGTCAGCACAATCATTTGATCACCTTAAAACAAAACACCTGCACAGGTGTTGTTTATCAAAAATTACAGAACTGTCGTTCTCCGGCTAAGAGGGACAAGCATCCACACACAAATAGATGTGTGTGTGTGTGTGTATGTATATTTTTATTCTTGTTTGAGTCATTTGACTGCGGCCATGCTGGAGCACCACCTTTAGTCAAGCAAATCAACCCCAGGACTTATTCTTTGTAAGCCCGGTACTTATTCCATTGGTCTCTTTTGCCATGTTACAAGGACGTAAACACACCAATACTGCTTGTCAAGTGGTGGTGGGGTGGACAAGCACAGACAGAAAAACATGCACACACACATGTAATAGGCTTCTTTCAGTTTCCATCTACCAAATCCACTCATCAGACTTTGACTGTCTGAGGGTGATATTATAAGGAACTTGCTGAAGGTACCATACAGTGGGACTGAACTCAAAACCATGTAGTTGGGAAGCAAGCTTCTTACCACACAGCCGTGCCTGCACTTACACACACATGCATATTCTCATACACCTCGGCGCAGAATAATTGGGTGCAGCTTGGCTGTGTGGCATCTGGGACCAGTGTCTTCCACTGGAGTCGCTATCTGACCAGTCAATACCTTGCGAGTGGATTTAATATAAGGAATTTCTGTTTTGATTTTTTTTTTTAATCCACTAAAATTCACTGAGGAACATAAATGTGATATCATTGAGAAAAAATTCAAAAAATTAAAACACACAGTCTCATAAGAAGAAACAGAAATAATTATGTTCATATACACAAATGTACGACAGGTTTTGGTAGTTACATCATTGTCATCATCGTTTAACATCCGTCTTCTGTGCTGGCATGGGTTGGATAATTTTACAGGAGTTAAACAGCCTTCTAGCTGGCTAGCTCCTGTCAAATCCTGATGATGATGTAACTGTGTCGAAACCTGTCGTACATTTCTGTATATGAATGTAGTTATTTCTGTGTCTTTCCATGAGACTGTTTGAGCAAAAAGAAAATAAAAAAACAAAAGCAGTGATGCCATATTAATGTTCCTTATGGGGTAAGCAGCTGATAGCTCTGTACTTTCAAAAGTTTAGCAGATTAAAAAAAAAATTCCTTATCTGAAAAAAAAAAAAACAGCAGGTAACGTTTGTAAGTAATGTTACTTCTAATTGTTGTATAGTGGGCGTGTGCAGGAATATGCATTATGTGCCAATTCTGTCTTTGTTGCAGTGTATGTACGCATCCATGCGAGTAACTATTTGCTTAAATTTCTTCAATTATAAAAGAACTCGGTTTAATCTTGGAAGTTGTGTGTGTGTGTGTACACGTGTACACATTTTTGTTATCCTTCCCAAGCACTGCAATCATCACGATCTTTTACTTCCTCATCACCATCCTCATCACCATCCTCTTCATCATCGTCATCATAATCATCTTCATCATCTAATTTATTGGAATCTTCATTATCTTTACAATCTTCTATATTATCATCATCATCGTTCACATTATGACAATTAGCATCATCATCATCATCATGTCATTAACAAGATATTTTTCGCCTCAACCCCCTCCCCACTCCCCACCTTCCTTTTTTTCTTCTTTGCATTGCTTGAATTCTAAGAAAATGTTTCCAAGGAGAGAGATGAGGTGGGGGGGGGGGGAAATGGTGTGATGTACAGCGGTATGTTGTAAGCTGGGTGTCTCCTAAACCCTGACGTGCTGGAGCCCCTACCCACATCACCTGGATAGGGTGCCAGTCTATTGTCATTTCTGTCATCGTTATCATCATCATCATCATCATCATAGCTCATCTTTTAATGTCCTCCATGGGTTGGAGAATCTTGATGCAGTTCAGTATATCTGCTTTGCTTTGGCATAACACACATACACACACATGCAAGCACTTCTGAATGTCTGAGGAGATGGACATATTTTTATGTCTGCTAAACTTAAAGTAACTCAAGGAACTAAGTCAGCTTATTACACACTCTCTCTCTCTCACTCTCTCTGTATATATATATACACACACATGTGTGTGCATATATAATATAATCATCATTCAACATCTGTTTTCCATATATATTATTCAGCTAATGCCATATGTTGCTAGTTGGAAGTTTTCACATGTGACCACGTCTTCAGATGACAGCTAGTCAATACTGAATTGTCATCATTAGAAAAAGCGGTCACTCACTGAAGTTCCTGAACAACAAACATATCGTCACTTGTATAAATTATTCAATAGTTGTAACTTGGAAAAAATTCACCTGATTCACACATTTTAAGCTAGTCTTTAAACATGAACTCAAAATAAATTTCAGTGGAAGATTTTAACTGAGGTCTCTTTAACATTATCATTGTTTAACGTCCATTTTCCATGCCGGCATGGGTTGGACAGTTTGACTGAGGACTGGCAAGTCAGGAGGCTGCACCACACTCCAATCTGATCTGGCAATGTTTCTACAGCTGGATGCCCTACCAAACGCCAACCATTCCGAGAGTGTAGTGGGTGCTTCTTGTGTGCCACCGGCACTTTAGCATTTAAACTGGCCAAATCCGGTCCAACTATTCTACGTGTTTTATGTTAAAAATGACCAGATCTGACCTCTGGTACCTACCCTACAATGCCATTCTAAAAATAAACTATCACATCAGTGAAATCTCAAAGCTACAAGATAATGCATGATTAACCCATTAAGTCCCAGAGTACTTAAATTTCTGAATATTACTTCAAAATTTTTACAGATGATTGAAAACAGGTTTAAATGAAAAAAATAATTATCAAAACTCCTTTTACTTCAAGTAGAAACGGAAATACTCGATGTCTTATAAATAGGACACTGAGACAATGTGATATACCTTATTTAATGTTCTCATTTAGTGTCCTATTTATAGGACAGTGGGTCTCAAGGGGTTAATTCAAAACAATTTGATAGAGTAATATGAACACTAAAGGGTTCAAACAGGAAGTTTGTATCTTAGAGCTGGTATTAGGGAGGCAGTTTTTGGCAGATTTGTATCAAAAGGGTTAATGATGTTTGATATGGGGGGGAGGACTTCTTTTACTAAACATTCCAACTTTTTAATTGTTTTTTAAACTTCCTGTAATGCACCACTTAATTCAAATTCTCTGCACATACGTTTACAAGCATTTACTGCACTTGTATCAAAAGAAATAAGGAAATTTTGACATCTACCATTTATATACCCAGATTTTTAGATGTGATTATTAAAAATTATTAGCAATGACATACGTATATATATATATATATATATATATATATATAATGACTCTTACTTATTTGGCATAAGGCCAGAATTTTGAGGGCGTGGGGGAAGTGAATTACGTCAACCCCAGTGCTCGACTGGGTCTTATTAATCTATCAGGGTTGTTAAATTAACAAGACCCAGTCTAAGCATCATAATAATAATAATAATAACAATAATCCTTTCTACTTAAGGCACATGGCCTGAAATTTTGGAGGGGGGTATAATCGATGATATCAACCCCAGTACATAATTGGTGCATATTTCATCAACCCCGAAAGGATGAAAGGCAAAGTCGACCTTGGTGGGATTTGAACTTGGTCCATAAAGACAGACAAAATGCCTAGCAGCTTTTTGTCCAGTGTGCTAATGATTCTGCCAGCTCACTGCTATACTACTACTACGACTAATAATAATAATAATAACCTTTCTATGCTAGGCTTAAGGTGTGTGGTTTTGTGGCTAGAATATTTAGTTCACAATCATAAGGTCAGGAGTTCAATTTCTGGCAGTGTTGCATCCTTGAGCAAGACACTTTATTTCACATTACTCCAGTCCACTCAACTGGTAAAAATGTGTTGTACCTGTAATTCAAAGGGGCCAGCCTTGTCACATTCTGTGTCTTGCTGAATCCCTCTGAGAACTACATTAAAGGTACGCGTGTCTGTGGAGTGCTCAGCCACTTGCACGTTAATTTCCTGAGCTGGCTGTTCCATTGATTGGATCAGCTGGGACCCCCTCGTCGCAACTGATGGGAGAGCCTGGCCATAAGGCCTGAAATTTAGTGGGGGGAAAACTTTTTCCCCCCCCCCATTCATTATTACAAATGCGTAATAATAAGAAATACAAACATATCTTCCTCATATATAGACATACATCTGGATTCCTCTAACTCTTACAGTACATCAGTGTATGAAAGTAAATAGATTTTTCACCATTTTCTATGATGGGTGTTCATAGGTGTTCGGCCAATCGAGCTTATTTACTTACTGTGTTTAGCTTGTCAGTGGCTGTGTACTCCACAGACGCTTGTATGCATAATGTAACGAATTCTATAGAAACTGAACCCACAACCTTGTTTCAATTCGGACTTCTTAACCACAAAGTCACTCACAACATTTAGGCTTATGTGTATGTCTGCGGCTATGTGTATATGTATGTATGTGTGCGTGTGGCAGCAGTATGAATTTTATATCATAACAATAAGCAAAGTAAAGCGATCTTTTATTTATTTTCTTCACATTCTATACACACATACACATACATAGACATATACATTTATAAGATACACACATACATTTATACTCGTATATATGAAAACACACACACACACACACACACACACACACATATATTATTTCTTTACTACCCACAAGGGGCTACACACAGAGGGGACAAACAAGGACAGACAAACGGATTAAGTCGATTACATCGACCCCAGTGCATAACTGCTACTTATTTAATCGACCCCGAAAGGATGAAAGGCAAAGTCGACCTCGGCGGAATTTGAACTCAGAACGTAGCGGCAGACGAAATACCGCTAAGCATTTCGCCCGTCGTGCTAACGTTTCTGCCAGCGCGCTCGCCTTATATATATATATATATATATATATATATACATACACACACACACACACACACACACGTATGTATGCAGATTCTTACATCCACATTTGCATAGAGAGGAACTCGCGCTGCACGTAAGTTCTCTTCCATCATAATGGGTGGTATAATTAAAAAATAAAAAATAACAAACATGTAGAAAATGGGAAACCAAGAAATTGAGACAGGTTAGCGTTAGAGCGTTTTGTGTGTTTAGATTTTGTTCCCCTTTTTTGCTGTTCAGGTGGATTGATCTTACTGCCTCCACCACCACTACCACCACCACCACTACTTGTTGTAGTACTATGACAACCACCACTACTACTACTACTACTACTACTGTTGCTACCTCCACCCCTATTTGTACTACCGCTACTACTACTACTGGTGTTGCTGCCACCACCACTACTTGTAGTGCTTCTGAATAGCACCACCACTAGTACTACTACCACTACCACAATTACAACTATTACCGTCACTACAGTACTACTACTACTACTACTTTTGTTGCTGCCACCACCACCACGACTTGTAGTGGTACTATAACCTTTACCACTACTGCTGTTGCTGTCATCACCATTACTCGAGGTGCTACCATAGCTGCTACCACCACCACCACCACCAACACCACTATCTGAGGTGCTACAGTAGCCTCTACCACCACCACCACATCCACCACTACTTGTGCTACCATAGCAGCTACCACCACCACCACCACTACTTGTAGTGCTACTGTAGCCTCTACCATCACCACTTCCACTACCTCCTCCTCTTCCTCCACTACCATGACTACGACAACGACGACCACCACCACTACTTGTGCTACCATAGCAGCTACCACCACCACTTCTTGTAGTGCTACTATAGCCTCTACCGTCACCACTTCCACTACCTCCTCCTCCTCCTCCTCCACTACCACGACTACGACAACGACCACGAACCACCACCACCACTACCACCACCACTACTTGTGCTACCATAGCAGCTACCACCACCACTACTTGTAGTGCTACTATAGCCTCTACCATCACCACTTCCACTACCTCCTCCTCCTCCTCTACCACGACTACGACCACCAACCACCACCACCAACCACCACCACCACCACCACCACCATTTCTGCTCTATTGCCAATTATTGGCACATTACTGAAGTCTATTACAGTTTGTAATTTGTTGATATGTCTGTCTGAAGAGAAAATATCCTGTTATTTATTATTATTATTGTTGTTGTTGTTGTTGTTGCTGCTACTTGGCACACACAGAAGCCCGCCCGCCCTCCTTTCTCTTCCTCCTCTATTAGTGTCTGTAATATATATATATATATATTTTTTTCCTTTTTCTTTTGTTATCATCTTCATCTTTTTCTGCTGCCTCCGTTTCGCTAAATTTTCTCAATATCTCACATAATAAATCCCCCCCCCCCCCCGATTTCAATGTTTTGTTGTTTTTCTTCTTTGGTTTTCCCCCGTCTTGAAAAGCCCTTTGTTATAAAACTACTACCATGCTACTACTAATGGTGGTGGTACTACTACTACTACTACTACTACTACAGTTACTACTACTGATACAACTTCTATGACTACCTCTGCTACTACAACCACCACCACTATTACTACTCGTACTGCTACTATGACTACTTGTTTTACTACTACTACTACTACTCCTACCACCACCACCACTACTACTACTATTGATACTACTATTACTACTGTAGTAAATGGAATGGTTTGGGTAGAATTGTTGCATCCCAGACTAAATAGCTTGGGTGTGTAGTTGTGGTCCTCTACACATTGAGGTCAGAGGTCAACTTTGCCTTTCATCATTCTGTTGTTGAAGTCAAGTACCAGTTAGATGCTGGGGTTTGATTTTAACCTACTGTCACCCCCACCCCATCATCACCTCTAGCATGAAGAAATATTCCAGGCCCTGCGCAAAGTGTTTTGCACCATTTCTCCTGGCTCTTTGCATTCTGTGTTCATAGTACCAGTTGAGCACTGGGGGGTCAACGAGCTGGCAGAATCGTTAGCATGCTGGGTGAAATACTTGGCAGCAATCTCTTCCATCTTTACATTCTGAGTTCAAATTCCACCGAGGATGACTTTGCCTTTCATCCTTTCGGGGTCGAGAAATTAAGTACCAGTTGCATACTAGGGTCGATCCAATCGACTGGCCCCCCCTCCCCCAACATTTCAGGCATCGCGCCTATAGCAGAAAGGATTATTATTATTATTGTTGTTGTTATTATTATTATTATTATTCAAGGCGGTGAGCTGGCAGAATTGTTAGCACACCGGACGTAATGCTAAGCGGTATTTTGTCCATCCTTCATGTTTTGAGTTCAAATTCCACTCAGGTCGACTTCGCCTTTCAGCCTTTTGTGGGGTCGATAAATTAAGTACATGTGAAACACTGGAGGTGGGGGTCAATGTAATAGACTATACCCCTCTCCCAAATTTTTGGCCTTGTACCTACAGTGGAAAGGATTATTATTATTATTATTATTATTAGTAGTAGTAGTAGTAGTAGTAGTAGTAGTAGGTGGAGGAGGAGGAGGAGGGCAGAGAGGTGGCAGAATCTTTAGACAAAATGCTAGCAGCATCTTTTCGGGCTCTCTATGTTCTGAGGCCAACTTTGCCTTTCATCCATTTGGCGTCAATAAAATAAGTACCACTTGAGCACTGGTGTTAATATGATGGGTGTGTGTGTGTGTGTGTGTTTGGGGGGGGATTCATGAACATTGCAAACATAGCTTACTCTTTTACTTGTTTCAGTCATTTGACTGCGGCCATGCTGGAGCACTGCTTTTAGTCGAGCAAATCGACCCCGGGACTTATTCTTTGTAAGCCTAGTACTTATTCTATCGGTCTCTTTTTGCCGAACCGCTAAATGACGGGGGCATAAACACACCAGCATCGGTAGTCAAGCAATGCTAGGGGGACAAACACAGACACACAAACACACACACATATACATACATATATATGACGGGCTTCTTTCAGTTTCCGTCTACCAAATCCACTCACAAGGCTTTGGTCGGCCCGAGGCTATAGTAGAAGACACTTGCCCAAGGTGCCATGCAGTGGGACTGAACCCGGAACCATGTGGTTGGTAAGCAAGCTACTTACCACACAGCCACTCCTGCGCCTATTTTTTTTTTTTTGCATTCCTATCACATATATTTCTATCACATATATTTCTTTTTTACTGCATGTCTATCTCTGTTCAAGAAACACATGTTGGCATGGTAGTCAGCTTGTTTCTGGTTTGGACACCTTGTTGTAAACCTTGAGCGAGTAACTTCATTTCACGTTGCTCCAATCTACTCAGCTGATTTTAGCGCCACCAGAATACTGCGGCTGCTGCTTCTCTCCCCCCCCCCCTTTCCATCTTCTTTCCTCTTCTCCCTCCTCTTCCTCCCCCCTCACATCCAGGAAATAACAAGTCCAACAGAGTGCCTAGGAACGTACAACAAATAGTGAATATATGGTACATACGATCGACTCACACGAGCTTGCTAGTGCTGGCGGTAGCTTTATAGAAAAAATAATTGTAAAGGATCAAAAGGACATACACATTAATATATGTGCCTATATATGTATATATATATATATTCTTTCATTCGTTTCAGTCATTTGACTGTAGTCATGCTGGAGCACCACCTTTAGTCAAACAAATCAGTCCCAGGAGTTATTCTTTGTAAGCCTTGTACTTATTCTATCAGTGGCTTTTGCCGAACTGCTAAGTTATGGGGGTCGTAAACACACCAACATTGGTTGTCAAGTGATGGTGGGTGGACAAACACACACACAAACACAGACGCGCACTCACACACTCACACTCACACTCACACGCACGCACACGCACACACACACACACACATGCACACGTATATTTATATGCACGTAAATTGAAATATCTTAAAATGATCTGATAAGCATGTCCTTCCTTGCTTTTGTTTTCCTCTTTAATTTATACCTGTCGACTCAGAAGCCTGTTGCAGACCCCTGGCTCCAGCCTCCGTTGTGAACTTGGATCCTAACGGATCTCCACTTATACACCATACCTGTTGGTTTGGATCATCAGTGGCCTAAACCTTTCGTATTCCATATATATATATATGTATATACATCATCATCATCATCGTTTAACATCCGCTTTCCATCTGGCATGGGTTGGACAGTTTGACTGAGGACTGGTGAGCCAGAGGCTGCACCAAACTCAGTCTCATCTGGCAAAGTTTCTACAGCTGGATGCCCTCCCTAACGCCAACCACTCTGAGAGTGTAGTGGGTGCCTTTATGTGCCACCAGCACAAGTCCAGGCAGGAGGTTCTGGTAACGACCACACTCAAAAGGTGTTTTTTACGTGCTACCTGCACAGGAGCCAGTCCAGTGGCACTGGTAACAACCATACTTGAATGGTGCCTTTCACGTGTCAACGGCATGGGAGCCAATCCGTGGCCCTGGCAACGATCACGCTCAGATGTGCTTTTCACGCACACATATACACCATATCTTCTGGCATAAAAGATGAAGTTTTCAGACTGAAATTCACAGCCAAACTGAAAGAAAAAACAGAAGGATGGGATCCTACATGGGGACTTGTTTGAAGCTCCAAAAATTCCATGCAAAATGAAGTAGAGTGTGAGAAAGAGAACGATAACAATTCAGTGTTTTGCACAACATGTTTATGCTGTATACCACATTAAATTGCATGTAGGAAAATGTATTATTTGTTCTGCTGACCAACGACATTTGGTTTGTTTTTACATGGTCAAGATATTTCCAGTGTTGGTCGAACCATTGAACATCACAACTTCACCTTCCGTCCATCTTCCTCTCCTGTTTGATCTCTCTGTGTCTGTAGGTTTGTTTTATGCCTGTGCAAGGGAGAAATCAATGTTATTAGTGTTAGTATTAAAACAGATTCCATTATTAATCTAATAATGAGTCTCTACCATGAATTAGTATTTCTGTGGGTGTATGTGTGGCATAGATTTGTGTGTGTGTGTGTATTAGTAGTTCTGTAGTGTGTGTGTGTTGCCTGTAGAGGTCTGTGTGTGTGTGTGTGTGTGAATCATTTTTACAAGTGAGTGCATATCATAGGTGTGCGTGCGTGTGCATGTGTGTGTGTTATAGATAAATAGATAGGTGTTTAAGACTGTTGAAGGTGTGTGTGTGTTAGTGTGTATATGAATCTGCTGTAGGTGCGTGTGTGTGTGTGTTGGTTTAGCGTAGTGTGTGTGAGCCTGTTGAGTCTGCTGTATGTGTGCGTGCGTCTTTGTTTGAACTAACGCTACGTGTTTGTAGGTCTGTTTGTTTGTGTTTTGAGGGTGTTGATGTTTGAATCTGTATTACATGTGAACAACTGTTTAAAGGGTATGTTGGTATTTATCCCTCCATGTGTAAATGTCTATGCATGTCTACTGGATGTGCATGTATGTTAGGTATTGATATTTAAACTTACATAATGAGTGTGTGTGTGTGAGTAAGTCTGTTGCATGTGTTAGTATTTAACCTTACTTTTGTGTGTGTGTGTATATGGTATGTATGTATGTATGTATGTATGTATGTTTGAATGATGTATGTATGTGGTTACCGGATGTATATACATGTGAATATTAGATGCTGGTGGTTAAACCTACATTACATGTGTAGGTGAATGTTGGTCTTTAAACATGTGTATATATACGTACACACACACACACACACACACACATACATATACACACACATATATATGTATATATATATATATATAGGCACAGATGTGGCTGTGTGGTAAGTAGCTTGCTACCCAACCACATGGTTCTGAGTTCAGTCCCACTGTGAGACACCTTGGGCAAGTGTCTTCTAATATAGCCGTGGGCCGACCAAAGCCTTGTGAGTGGATTTGGTAGAGGGAAACTGTAAGAAGCTCGTCGTTATATACACGTGTGTGTGTGTTTGTCCTCCACAAGCAGTTCTGGTGTGTTTACATCCCCGCGACTTAGCACTTTGGCAAAGGAGATTGATAGACAAAGTACCAGACTTTTAAAAAGAAACAAAGTACTGGGGTCAATTCATTTGGTGCCCCAGCATGGCCACAGTCAAATGACTGAAACGCTTAAATTTGTGCGTGTTCATCTTAGCACTTGTGTGTGTCTGTATGCATTTGCGTGTATGTGCGTGTGCCTGTATGCATTTGACTCTGTGTGTGTGTGCTTGTATGCATTTGTGTGTGTGTGTGCGTGTGTGTGTGTGTGTGTGTGTGTGCGTGTGTATGTGTGTGTGTGTGTGTGCACATCTGTGTTGCATGCATCTTCATCTACGAACATTCCCTGCGTGTATTTTTGTTTAGTGAAAACGTTTTTTTGTGTATATGTATTTATATGAAACTCTGTGTGTATGTGTATGCGTGAGATAATTTAATGTGCTGTCTTGCGTATTCTGCTACTCCAGTGACCTCTGTTGGTGTGTTGATGCTAATATGCCGCTATCTTCCCCAGACACACGCACACACACACACTCACACAATGAAAGTTTAAATGCCATTTCTCTGTGTTCATGCGCTACTGTTTCGAGCCAGTGAGAAAACCTCTTAGTGGTCGCCTGTAATGCTGGAAATAGCAGCCAAAATGTCCTTATTCAAATGGTTTGCTGAAATTGTCTGTATGTAAGATATGTGAGATAATGTAGTCTTTAAAAAAAACATTGTCTTAAGATGCTGTGGGGATGGTCGTATTACCGGAGTGCCTTTCATTTCATAAGTTTACTCAATCAGCATTGACCTAGGGCTAAACAACATATGCTTTACTCTGTCTGTCTGTCTGTCACTCTCTCTCTCTCTCTCATATATATTTTCTTTTATTTTCCTCCAAATTTCTGTCTGTTACTCTCTCTCTGTCTTCCCTCTGTCCCCGTCTCCCTATTTCTAACAGTGTAACTCGAAGCTGATCAAGCTTCGAATCAAACCTACAATCGAAGACGTTCCAGTCGTGACCCTCCCTTCTTTTTCTTTCTTCAGACACAGTGTACCTAAGACAAACAAAATTTGTCATTAACGAGTGAACTTCGATCACACTTCTGTTTAATCAGAGCCTTTTACCACCTTACGCTAAGCAACACTTCCAGAAATGTGCCAATGTTGTATCAGCTTGTGGTGATGTTGTGTCCTGCATTCATCTCTCTCTCCTATACTGTCTGTATGTGATTATGGCAAAACATGATGGAGAATCAGATATCGTCTTCGCTACCACCATCATTTCCATCATCTTCGTTGTCATCCTCCTCCTCCTCCTCCTCATCATCATCATCATCATCATCATCATCAGAGTTTCTTTTATGTCGGAAGGAATAGAACAAAAGCCATCAATAAGCTGCAACCCATCCAGCCATGACAGAATGGATAAATACCTGTGGAATGATGAGGATGTTAAC
>NC_068988.1:30053383-30054138 GCF_001194135.2 Octopus bimaculoides
TATATATGTATGTATTAAATTCAAATTACGACAAACGAAGTTTGCTTTTAGAAGTGTTGAGATGTCCACAGCTAGCCACCTACACTTTTCTCTGCAAAATAGGGGTAGTTTATCCTGTTCAGGCTATATTATTAGCATTATTCTGCGATTGAGAATATATATATATATGTGTGTATGTATGTATTTGTTGTAACTACAAAATGTGCAGCATAATACACTACAGCCAGAGACAGACATTGCAAAGCTCAGCATTGAACTGATGTTGCATTCCAATGGAGGAGAGAAGCCTCACATTTTATTATTCTGTTGCCCTTTCTCCTCTTCTCCCTTCTGTGGACAACAGAATATTCACTCTTTTAGTTTTGTTTTGTTTTGTTAATTTTTTGCTTTCTTTTAGGGTTTTTGTTTTTCTAGTTTTTGGTTTGGTTACTGTATGCTGGTTGGTTGGTTGGTTGGTTGGCTAGTTCGTTGGTTGTGTGTGTGTGTGTGTGTGTGTGTGTTCAGTGTGGCATGTTAACTGGAATGTGTTTTTGACTACATGTTGGTGTTTATCCATTCATTGTGTAGCAATGTGTTCAGGTGTGTAAATGTGGTTATGTGTGATGTGGAGTAGTTGCGCGCGCGCGCGCGTGGTGTGGTGTGGGTGTGTGTGGTGTGTGTGTGGTGTATATGTGTTGTTTATGTGGTATGTGTGTGTTTATGTGGTATGTGTGTGTTTATGTGGTATGTGTGTGTTTATGTGGTATGTGTGTGTT
>NC_068988.1:30056058-30061383 GCF_001194135.2 Octopus bimaculoides
TGTGGTGTGTGTGTGTGTGTGTGGTGTGTGTGTGTGTTTGTGGTGTGGTGTGGTGTGTGTGTGGTGTGTGTGTTTGTGGTGTGTGTGTGTGTGTGTGTGTGTGTGTTCACGTGTCAATGCTCTGTCGTATATTATTATCATGGTGTATGCGTGAATGCGTATACATGTTGAAGCAGTGTGTTGATCCAGTGGCTATGTATGTAGATCCGGTGCGTTCTTATACCCCATCATGTATGAATCCACTGTGTGTCCGTATGTATGTGTTGATGCCACCCCCACAGAACCCCCCCTCCTCCGCACCTAATCTTTCTCTGACCATTCCTTTACATCTGCCGTTTTTATTTTCATATCTACATTTAAATGTTGGCTTCAAACATATATATATATATATATGCAGATGTTTGTGCATCTGTGTTTGTTCCCTCATCATTGCTTGACAGCCTGTGGTGGTGTATTTATATCCCCGTAACTTAGCAGTTCGGCAAAAGAGGTGGATAGAATAAGCGGTATGCTTGCAAAGAATGAGTCCTGGGATCGAGTCGTTCAACTTAAGGCAGTACTCCAGCATGGCCACAATCAAATGACTGAAACCAGTCAAATGAGTGGTTGGCGTTTGGAAGGGTATCCAGCTGTAGAAACTCTGCCAAATCAGATTGGAGGCTGGTGTTGCCATCCGGTTTCACCAGTCCTCAGTCAAATCGAATTGGTAGAAACGTTAGCTCGCCGGGCGAAATGCTTAGCGGTATTTTGTCTGTCTTTACATTCTGAGTTCAAATTCAGCTGAGGTCGACTTGGCTTTTCATCCTTTCGGGGTCAATAAATTAAGTACCAGTTCCATACTGGGGTTGATCTAATCAATTAGCCCCCTCCCCCAAATTTCAGGCCTTGTGCCTTTAGCAGAAAGGGTTATTATTATTATTATTATTTTTATTTTTATTATCATTGTAACCTGGCAGGATTTTTAGAGCTTTGGTAAAAAGTTCCGTTCCTTTGCGTGGCACCTTGGACAAGTTTCCTCTTCTATAACCTCAGGCCTACAAAAAACCTTGTGAGTGGATTTGGTAGATGGGAACTGAAAGAAGCCCATTGTGTGTATGTGTGTGTGTCTTTGTGTCTGTGTTTATCCCCCATTGCTGCTTGACAACTGGTGTTGGTTTGTTTACCTCCCCATAACCTAGCAGTTTGCCAAAGAGAGACTGATATAATAAGTAAGAGGCTTAAAGGAAACAATTAAGTACTAGTGTCACTTAATTTGACTTTAAGTTCTTCAAGACGGTGCCCCAGAATGACCGAAATTGATAAGGGACAAAGTTGCATCTCCTTTCACCAAAAGTTAACTTGGTCATTGGGCAAACAGAGACTGTCCATGCAGGCCATTGATGAAACACCTCCAAGATGGCTGAACCAAAATGGCTTCAATCCATTGACCGGACTCTAGTACAAGGCTGTCCTCATCAATATTAACGAGAACATTGTAAACCGGATGAATTATCATGAGGGGGTATCAAATTAGTTATGTTACCAAAAACAGCCATTTGTTAGTTAGCAAGTCTTTGATTATATGTATATGTGTATGTATGTATATATGCATGTGTGTGTATATGACTGTCTATACATGTCTATATATCTATGCATACGTGTGTGTATATAAATGTATATTGCATCGCATGTTCGCATTCGCAACTCATGTTACCTTTCTCTGCTGACTCATATATGTGGGGGTGGGGTGGGGTGGGGATGAGGTACGTGTGTGCACATGTAGATGTATCGTTTACACCCATATTCACATTCACATTGCAAATATTTATATATACGTGTGTTTGGGGGTGTGTGTGTGTGTGCATGTATACACATACACATGGAGAAAACCCGACACACCCAGTCAAAAGCACACAAAAACACAAACCTGCACACATGCCACCCATATATATATACATATGTGTGTATATGTTGATAGATATGTATACACACACAAGCCCATGAAAGACCTCTGAAAAGATTTCATTGAATCCCATTCACAAGATATCAGTCAACTGGTTATTGTAGAAGACTCTTGCCAAAGTTCCCATGCAGTTGGATTAAACCAGACGTGTGTGTGTGTGTGTGTGTGTGTGTGTGAGAGAGATCTTAGGCTATTATTTGAAGTTCCAGATTTCGTTAATATCACTTTCACTAAGCACTTATTTGCCTCTTTTTAAAAAATTTTCTGTTTTCCTACCTATCAAGGCCAGTATTGGGGTTGAAATATACTGCAGAAAAATGAGAGAGAGAGAGATGGGGGGGATACATACACGTTGAGAGATGTGACCGCCCCACCTCCCATCCCCAGAGTACAATGGTTGCTAGCATCGCATATTTTGTTGGGAGGAAGCCACCAAGTTTACATCCTTGTGCAATTTTCTTTGAATATATTACACAGACGCACTCACTCACCCACCCACACACTTGTTCACACTGGCGCACACACACACACACTCCCTCTCCCTCTCCACCCTCTTGTGTTTTCGTTATTCGTCCTTGTCAGTAAGGGTGGGGAAACATTTACATTTCAAGTTTTGCTGAGCACATCAAGAGATGAGATGCAATGATAAATGTTGGTGTCTTTAGTTATCTTAATTATATTTATCTCACCGTCACCGTCTCCGTCCAAGTCTCCGTGTGTGAGTGTGGCCTTTATGTCTGTTTCTTCTTAGCTAGTATGGGTTGGAGGACTGTATATTATTTACATTATTTACATTTGACAGATATTTGTCCTCATCTTATCAAACATAAATAATGTAAATAATGTACATAATTCCTCATCTCTTAAATATAGAACTGTATTAAAGGAATGTATATTATAAAGGAATCTTTTCTTTTTTTTTATGGCCTGTTACTAACCCTTAACTGTTTCTCAGGAAGGGGTAATTTTATTCCATGTATCTTTAAAAGTATAACCCCAGCAGAGCAGCAGTTGACAGGCAAAAATGGCCTCAACGTCCACTGTTTGTTGTAACTGAATAAGATTTCAGGTAAAAGACTCACACACCAACACATGCATGCAGACACACACATACACACACACACTGAGCTACCAGTACATGAGTCTAAGCCTATGAACTCTGATCAAATTTGCCACTTTCACCTATATTTGAATAAATTCATTGAGGGCAGCATTTTTCTCTTCTCCTTCTCCAAGAAGAGTTTGAAACTTGATAAAGTCTTTGCTGTAAATGAAGACATCAATATTCAATACTTTCTGTTGTATCCACCAAGATTCCATTCCGTTTCTTGTGCTGTAGGCATCAGATGGCCAAAAGCTGTCTGTTCTTTCCGTCCAAAAGAAGGGAGCTCCGTAATCATCAGGATGGACATGTCTACCATGTGACAACAAGAGTTTGTGTCCTAAACTCCACAAATCAGCAATGTTCTCTGACTGAAAACAGGTGTGGCCAAAATGGCATTATTGTTCTGCTTGCACCTGACAGCGCCACCAAAGCCGGTAAAAGTTATCCTGAACTCTCAATACTTCCTGGTAAGACTACCAGGTGAGCTTTTCCTGAAAACGGTCCGTTCTGTTAAGACTACCAGGTGAGGTATTTCTAGAAACGGTCCATTCTGGTAATTCTCCCAGGATAGGCTGCTCTGCCAACTTTTGCCAATGCCTCTTCCAAAATTCCAGGCCTTGTACCTGTAGGAGAAAGGACTATTATTATCATTATTATTATTTTTATTATTATTATTAGGCGAGCTGGTAGAATTATTAGCACACTAGTGGAAGGGCTTAGTGGTATTTTATCTGCTGCTACGTTTCGAGTTCAAATTCAGCCGAGGCCAACCTTAGCAATCATCCCTTCAGGGTCGATTAAATAAGTACCAGTTATGCACTGGATTTGATGTAATCGACGTAATCCCTTCCCCCAAATTTGAGGCCTTGTGCTTCCAGTAGAAAGGACTCTTAGTATTATTAATAGTAGTAGTAATAATAATAATAATAATAATAATAATTGTGATCAAATAAAATTATGACAAATTGGAAAAACTAACATTGAACCTAAATGTGAAGAAGAAAACGAAAGAAAGTATGTCTGAGGCTGAGAGGATGTGACAAAAATGGGGAAAGGAATTCCCAAGAAAGCCTTGACATCTCTATCTATATACATCCTGTTGTCAGCTAGGATTCGGTTGATGTATATCATATGTATACACGTGTATATGCTTACATGTAGACATACATGTACATACTTACACCCTTGTGCGCACTCTCATGCACACACACCCGGCACCACACACCACACTCATATGCGCACGAATGTGTGTGTGTGTGTGTGTGTGTGTGTACACTCACACATTAAGACAGGATACAGGCACATGCCCCCATAAGCGGTGTGAATACATGTATACATCATTCATTTCCATTATCATCTTACATCCGCATCACATTTGTCTGCACATGTGTTTATATGCATGTATATAGATGTGAAGATATATATATATATATATATATATATATATATATATGTGTGTGCCTGTATGTATGTATGTGTGTGTGTATGTATATGTATGTATGTGTGTGTGTATGTATATGTATGTATGTGTGTGTGTATGTATATGTATGTATGTGTGTGTGTATGTATGTGTGTGTTTATATGTGTGTTTATGTGTTTATATGTGTGTGTGTATATGTTTGTGTGTGTGTGTATATATATATATATATATGTACATTTGTGTGCATATATGCACATATATATGTATATATATATGTGTGTGTGTGTGTATACAAGTGTATATATATGTATGTACATTTTTCTGTGTGTGTAACAAGATCAAAGTGGTATGTTGTATGGTAGCAAGACGCCAGGTATTGAATGCGGAGAATGTACCAAAATCTTTTAAGGAAACCTGGTGCTGATGCTCCACTGCTTATTTAGTGTTTGTGTGAATGAACGACGGAGCACAAATGAAGTGAGAGAGAGAGAGGAGTCGGGTGTGAGATGAAATGGAGGTATTGTGCGAAAGAGAAGGCTGCACTGGTGCCGACTCGTGATGCGTAGAGAGGAGGATGACAGTCGAGTGAAGAGGTGCCTTACAAATGGTGTAAGTGGAATGGATCTGTGGAGGAGAAAAAGAGAGAAAAAAACGGCTGAGGAATATGCGGGCGGTAAGGATGGAATGAAGAAGAGGTTAGGAGGTTAAACTTTTTCAAAAGGAGGAAAGAAGAATGATGAAAGGGTCTGCAGGGATGAGGGACCAGCTGATGTGATGGAGAGGACCTACTCAGTTTGTGCACGTTTAAGAGAATAATTGGTGTAAAATCAGTATTTATGTGTATATATATATATATAT
>NC_068988.1:30063893-30065165 GCF_001194135.2 Octopus bimaculoides
ACTCAACACAAGGCCAACCCTTCGTTCTGTAGGCCTATGGCCAAAGAAAAATGCCGCAGCCATCACCATCCAATTTTCTCTCCAGATGCAGTGTATCTGCAGTTTCTGCCAAGTCCTGGAGTGTGCATAGCTCTTCTGAACTCCCTGGAGACTTTTTTATCAATTATGCCAATTGGATTTCCCATACTTCCTGATATCAAAGACACTGAGAAAGTGTGTATGTGCGTGTGTGTGTGTGTAATAGAGAGAGTGGGGGGGGGAAGAAATGGTACTTTCACTATCTGTTTGACTGGTTCCCAATCTATTGAATATGAAGGGATGGAAAGTAAAAACTGATTCAAGACTTGCACAGAATTTAGAAGACACTTACCCACACTAGCCTGTAGTGGGACTCAACCTAAATCCATGTGATTGTGAAGCAAACTTCTTAACCACACAACCATGTCAGGAGTGTAGCTATTCTTTTACCCCCTTACTGGTTTCAAGCATTGGACCATGCTGGAGCACTCCCTTGTAAGGAATACTCAACTCTAATGATCCCTGCTTAGTCTTTTACTGGCTGTCACAGTTAGTTAAGCACTTCTCAAACTAAGAATTTTGTTTGAGTATAATTAATGATATTGCTGTACTGGGGTTAATGTAATTGACTAGTTCCCTTCCTCAAAGTTTCAGGCCTTGCGCCGATACTAGAAAGGATTATTATTATTATTTTCATTGTTGTTATTTGGATTGGGAGAATTGGTTGAGCACTGGACAAAATGCTTTTTAGTATTTGTTATGGCTTTTTATAAGCTGGATTCAAATCTTACTGAGGTCAACTTTGCCTTTCATCCTTTTGGGGATCATTGATATAAAATATCTATAGAGTGAACTCTGATCAGTTTAATCAATTAAAACACTTTCCCCAGAATTTCAGGCCTTCTTGTGTTAACAATGAAAGCAATGGAGTGTTAGAAAAGAAATAGTGAGTTGTTATGCTTAGTAAGTGCCTTCAGACCCGAGTGGGTTTGTGGTCATTGAGAGTTCCAACAAGGGTTGACTTATGGTCATTGAGAGTTAGGTATGTTGGCTGTAGATACATAATGCAACAGTAAGTAACCTTGTTTAGTATATTTGAGCTGCCACACTATCAGTTGGTCAAAAAAAAAACATGACCAATTACATAGTCTGCAGTCTCTGACCGTTTATGGTACTTACTTACTAACAAAATTAAAAAAAAAAAGGTAGAAATGAATACAAAATGAAGAAAAAAAATAAATATATATATATATA
>NC_068988.1:30068799-30071007 GCF_001194135.2 Octopus bimaculoides
AAAAAAAAAAAAAAGACAAACTATAAAACTGCAGGCCACACCTATTCCAGCACATTTAACAGACAGCTTACATGATTATAATCTATTTTGTTGTTCTGTTCTGTCACTCTCTCTCTCTCTGTCTCTGTCTCTGTCTGTCTGTCTGTCTCTCTCTCTCTCAATGAGCTCAGATCTCGTTTGACATTACTTATGACTGACTAATTAAGTTTTAAGTTGTGATTAGTTTGTATCTGCTTGTTTTTTTTAAATATACATTTTGTGTCTGTTTCACATGGATTATTATTATTATTAATTATTATCATTATTAGTAGTAGTAGTTTTCTTAATATTATTAGTAGTAATTCCGAGGTCAGCTTACCCTTTCGTCATATCCTGATATTGGTATCAGGATAAATCAAATACGATAAAATAAAATTCCTCTTTAAATACCTCAGTCTTTATAATTAATATAATCTGCTCTTGTCTATCTCAACGGTTATATACGAAGCAGTGAGACGGGAGCAAAAATTGAACCCCTTTTCATACCAAAACTACCTTTGAAACAGATAGTGATTCTATTATACAAGATTCTTGTTTTCAACTGATCTAAATTAAAACCTTCCTGATTAATTCAGATTAATTTATGTTCCAAGAACCAGGTAAACTGAGATGATATCATCATTATAATCGTTACCTGCCGAGGTTGACTTTGTCATTCATCCTTTCGGGGTTGATAAATTAAGTACCAGTTGCATACTAGGGTCGATCTAATCGACTGCCTCTCTGAAAATTTTGGGCCTTGTCCCCAGAGTAGAAAAGATTATTATAATCATTATCGTTAAGGTGACATGCTGTCAGAATCGTTAATATGCCGGGCAAATTGCTTAACCGCATTTTAGCCCGTTTTTACATTCTGAGTTCAAATTCCACTGAGGTCAGCTTTGCATTTCATCCTTTTGGGGTTGATAGAATAAGCACCAGTTGAACCCTGAGGTTGATGTAATTGAGGTCGACTTAGCTTTTCATCCTTTCAGGATCGATAAATTAAGTACCAGCTGAGTACTGGGGTCGATGTAATCAACTTGCCCTTTACCTCAAAATTTTAGGCTTTGTGCCTATAGTAGGGAGGATTCATCATCGTTTAACGTCCACTTTCCATGCTAGCATGGGTTGGACGATTTGACTGAGGACTGGTGAACCAGATGACTACACCAGGCTCCAATCTGATTTGGCAGAGTTTCTACAGCTGGATGCCCTTCCTAATACCAACCACTCCAAGAGTGTAGTGGGTGCTTTTACGCGCCACCAGCACGAAGGCCAGTCAAGCAGTACTGGTAATGGCCACGCTCGAAATGGTGTATTTTACGTGCCACCTGCACAAGAGCCAGTCCAGTGGCACTGGCAACGATCTCGCTTGAATGACTTTTCAGGAACGCGAAGCTGTGGCACAAGTGCCAGGAAGGCAACACTGGTAACGATCACGCTCAAACGGTGGTGCCATCACGGTATTCTATGCTGGCTTGGTTTGAACAGTTTGACAGGATTAGCGAGTCTCTGGGCTGCATCTACATCAAACTCCAGTGTCAACTTTGATATGGTTTTTGTAGCTGGAGGCCCTTCCTAATAACCGTCCAGCTATGTTATTAAACTTTTCTTTATTTCAAAAATCAATTTAAAGGAAGATTAACCATTTCAAGAGAAACAGGGTAACAAAATGTTTCAAACAATCAAATTCTGATAGATCAAAATTAGTCTTGTACACGCCTAATTCCATTTTCGTTTGTTCTTAAGCTGTTACCGTTTGGTATTTTCATTTTTGGTATTTGTAAAATTATGAATCTTTGTTAATTTTTTCTTAATCAATGCTAATAATAAACAATTTTACTCAAAGTATTCTATTTTATTTTATTTTTCAGGTTCAACCATAATTTGTTCAGGAAAAAACACTGCTGGATGCCATAAATTGGTGTGAAATTGGATATTTTCAAATATTTTTACCATTTTTTGTAAAAAAAAAAAATAAAAAAAACCCCAAAAACCCCACAAAAATTTCTCCTTTCCACAAAAAGCAACAAAAAAACAAAAGCAAATGCCAAACATCATTCAAAGTGAATAAGAAAAAGAAACGGTGTTATTTTTTTTTTTTTACTAAACGAAAATAATTTTTAATTGAATATTTAAAAGTAAATATTGAAAAAGAAAAAAAAAACAACACGAAACGAAATTAAT
>NC_068988.1:30071701-30073483 GCF_001194135.2 Octopus bimaculoides
GTAGAAGTACAAAATGGACGCGTGACAGCTTGCTTTGATTCGATAAAAGTAAGTCTTACCATTTCATTCTTTCATTTCTGTAAACCTTCCTGTTCTTCTGATTGTTTTTTTATGTACCATTTTTACATGTTAAATGAAATGTTGGTTTAAAAAAAATACACCCTCTGAAAAAGGTATATGCATTCAAATTCACACACACACACACACACAAAACCCCTAAAAAAAAAAACCCCAAAAGAAAACACCCAGAAACTGTAGAAATTATGGTATACTTAACCTATATGATATCAACCTGCCTGGCACCAGCCCCGTGTCCTATAGGACAAACTTGCTGCTGTAACTTTGTAGCATTGAGAGCCCCACCTAACAGACATAATGCTTGTTTTAAATTAATCCTGCATTAGCTTGCAGCTTTGATACTTCAATGATGTGATTATTGATTTTGAAATGACATTGTAGGGTAAGTGTGAGAGGCCAAATCTGGTCAGTTTGAACATAAAGCAGGGAGAATATTTGGGACAGATATGAGCTAAATTAAAATCTTTTATGAAAATTCCGTGTTTCAAACATCATCTTAATAATATCCAAGTTGTTTTACAAAATTCAAATTAATTAAAGTAAGGAAAGGGCTAAACAAGTACCAGTCACATATTGGGGTTGATTACATCAGTTGTACTTTATTCTCAGTGAAGGCACATGGCTCAGTGGTTAAAGTGTCAGGCTCACAATCATGAGGTTAGTGAGTTCGATTCCCAGACCACGTTGTGTGTTGTGTTTCTAAAAGACACTTTATTTCATGTTGTTCGAGTTCTGCCCATCTTAAATCAGTTCTTATTCAGAATTTCAGCCTTGCTAAACATGTACCTTATGATGTCTCTTAAAAAAATTCACATGTCAGTTGTACAACCTGTTTTTGGTTTTAATTCATTTTAATTCCATTCAAGTCTGGAGTTAGATGTTTCAACTCTGGACCACCTCATTCATTTTTTTCCCCCGCCCAAATACATTTATGGGACCAAACTGAGTCTTCCAGGTTGGATGATAGAGTTTAATGGTAGTGTGACTTGAGGGGGTATTTAGCTACCATTTCTAATAGCTTGAATGACATCTTATAGACTCCACTGTTGGTGTCAATTACAGAAAGCTGTGCTTAACATTTCAAATCTACCCCACCACTCAAATGTTAAATAAGAACACAAGACTCTCTGTAAATCCTTTAAATAAACTAATAATTCAGGACTGTCTGGATTCCAAATTACATATTTCTTCTCTAAAAAGAGAGAGATGTTTATTTAAGGTTTTTCCTTCCCTGTTTGATTTGGTGGATGTTTAGGATATTCTTATTCTTTTATTCTAATTCTGCATTCTATTCTGATTCTGTATTCTATTATTCTGCTCTTATTCCATGTTCTTATTCTTTGTTTACAATCTTATTCCAATGTTCTATGTACATATTGTATTCTTGTTCAGTATTCTTATACTATATTGTTAGTCCTATTCTATTATTCCAATTCCAATTCTATTACTCTCAATCGTCTCATTCTCCCTCTCTGTTAAACCTCTCTCTCAAATTGTTTCGCCTCTCTTTTCACTGTTTTCTTCGTCTCTCAAACTCATTCATTTTTTTTTTTTTTTTCCATTAATTTTTGAGATTCTGGAATGTTTTTTACTGTCTGGTCTCTGCTATTTGGAGCAGTAATTTCTTCATCATGTCTGTAATTATTTTATTTTTTTCTCCTTGTACTTGATATCATATTTGTAAATATTTTCTTAACCCCCCCC
>NC_068988.1:30073493-30074606 GCF_001194135.2 Octopus bimaculoides
ATCATCACTATCTCACCACCACCACCACCATCATTTGTTTCCCTGAGGTACCATGGCTCCTCTTCCTATCACCCCCACATTTTCTGGTTGGTTACTTTGTTTAACCCTACAGCAGTCAGATTGCTCTGTCAAATATAATGCTTTATTTCTTCACATTAGTAATAAAAACTGTTGCATGAGGGGAACGTGCTGTAAGAGCGTGTCACTGCGCCCACCACTTTTTGGTGATTCCCTCTTACTCCTGGTGGCGGACACACTTGCACCAATCAGGCGCCAACCCTCCAACCCATGGGTCATTTTGGGTTAGTCAATGCTGGTTAGGGTTTTACGAGGTGGGAGTGCAAATCCTACCTCAACCTCATTTAGTCACCTTTTACGACACACAAGAAACATTAGGCGTGTTCGTTGAAATGCCAGTCTCCACACAATGCCAGAGCAACACGAAATGAAAACCCCATGATCTGGTACTCCTGAGTGCAACACATAATCATTGAGCTGTATGCCTTCACATTGTTTTGAATTAATCCTGCATTATCTCAAAGCTTCAAGATTTCAATGATGTGTTACTCTTTTATATGTTTCAGTCATTTTGACTGCGGCGATGCTGGAGCACTGCCTTTAGTCGAGCAAATCAACCCCTTTGTAAGCCTAGTACTTATTCTATCGGTCTCTCTTGCAGGGCTACAGATTGGCTCCTGTGCCAGTGTCATGTAAAAGGCACCATTCTAGCGTGATACATGTACCTTACCATGATACATAGCCTTACCGATACATGTGCCGGTGGCACGCGAAAAACATTTGAGCATAGTTGTAGCCAGTGCCGCCAGACTGGCTCCCGTGCACATAGCACGTAAAACACCTTTTGAGCTTGGTCGTTGCCAGAACTGCCTGATTGACCCTTGTGTCAGTGGCACGTAAAAGCACCCTCTACACTTTCGGAGTGGTTGGCGTTAGGAAGGGCATCCAGCTGTAGAAACTTTGCCAGATCAGATTGGAGCCTGGTGCAACTTTTTGGCCGAACCACTAAGTGACGGGGACGTAAACACACCAACATCGATTGTCAAGCAATGGTGTTGGGAAAGACACAGACACACAAATACACACACACACACA
>NC_068988.1:30075709-30077287 GCF_001194135.2 Octopus bimaculoides
GGTGGTGGTGGTGGTGGTGGTGGTGGTGGTACAATTACATTGACAATGGAACTGCTGCAAGAATAACAACAATTATATTAATAGCAATGATGATGATGATGATGGTGATGGTGATGATTTCTTTTCACAGATGATTATTGGGTTTTATACATACCTCTCTCTCTCTTTCTTTCTCTCTCTCTCTCTTTCTTTCTCTCTCTCTGTCTCCCAATTTTTCTTCCCCATCTTCCTCTTGTTTTCGTATTTCTCTGAACCAGTCTCTCTCCTTCTCTCCCCCATCTCTTCTACTTCTCTCTCTCATCATCACATCTCTACTACCTCTCTCTCTGTCTCTCTCTCTCCCACCATCTCTACTACCCCCCCTCTCTCATTATGATTGACTGTTTCTTCTTTTGAATATGCCTGTCTGTCTCGTCCTCATCCTTTCCCTCGTTGACATTTTTCTCTTTCCCCTCTTTGCTTTCTTTCTATCTGTGTCACCCTCTCTCTTCTACTAATGCTCTCTCCATATCTACCACTAATACTCTTTCCCTCTCTCTCCTCCCCTATCTCTTCCACTTACACCTTCTCTGATTCCCTATCTTCAATTCCTGTCTATCAAATCCACTTCTAAAGCTTTGGTCGGCCCAGGAGCAAAAGTAGGAGACACATGTCCAAGGCGCCACACAGTGGGATTGAACCAAAAACCATGCATTCAGAAGTTACTAAATCCAATTGCTCTTTATACTCCATATGATCAGTCCTTCCTGGCTGGGTTTCTTGCATGATTTCATCATTTAGGGTCTTCCTGCCCCACCAAAAACCTAAAACATTTGTTACGGGATTGTATGTTTTTGGTTGTTTGATGCAAAATTCTATGACAGTTTTATCATTGAAGATTGCCATCAGATCTTTGATTTTGTTCCACAGTTGAGGTCATTTAAAGCACCAAACCTTGAATTCGTTTCTTGTCTGTTAATGATGTTAATAATGACTTCAAAATTGTCCCTTAGTGGGTTGAGACTGTTTAAAAGTATAATGCTCAAAGCTGGTTTCATTATATGAAAGATTCCTAAGGCAGAGTGGTGGTTGTGGTGTGATGGTGATGGTGATGATGACGATGATGGGGCTGGGATAGTGGTGGTGGTAATGATGATGATGATGATGATGATGGTTGTAAGATGCCTTAGTGTCAGTTGTACAATGAGGCAAAGGACTTAGTTATGTTATCACTGAACACATAAAAAAAAAAAAAAACCGCATGTAAGATGTATGAAGATGTAAAAGGAGAGAGAAAAGATGAGAGAGAGAGAGAGAGAGAGAGAGTGAAAGCCTTGTTGGTGTCAAGATTTTAGTTTCTTGGGCTACACTCACACATACATATATGCAAACAGATATATATATATATATATATATATATACATACACACACACACACACATACAAACACATACAGATATATATATATAAACACATAGACGTATGTATATATATATATATATATACATATATACAAACACATATATATATGAAAAAAAAAAAATATATATATATATACACACATATACAAACACACGCACATATATATATATATATATA
>NC_068988.1:30077515-30082917 GCF_001194135.2 Octopus bimaculoides
ATATATATATATATACATACACACACACACACACAAGTACATTCATGCATTTACGTATACAAGCACGCACGCACACATACATTCTTGCGGCACTTTGTAATTATATATGTATCTCTTACCTATTCTGAGGAGCGAAGAAAAAAGACCCGAAAATAAATGCATAAATGAGTAAATGAAGGGCAAAAAAAAAAAAAAGAAAGAAAACAAGACGTAAACCAAACTAAAAAACACACAATAAAAACCTGAATGAGAAATCTAATTTTTGTGTGTTTTGCGGGTGATTCTAATTGCGAGATTTTCTTTCTCCAAGATCGTTTTACATTACTCAGAAGTAAAGTCAGTCAGTTTTCACTAGAGAAAAACTTTCTGAATCATAACCTTAAAAAACCGAAAAACAAAAACAAACGAAGGAAAGTTATTTTGTACGTCTTACAAAGAGGGACTTTCTACACGGTTGTTCAGCTTGCTAGAAATGGCAGCTAAACCTGCCTCAAATTATAACCCCGTCTGTCTGGATTATGTTGTGCTTATGGTACAAGTGACTGTGGAATGCATGTTCTAGTCTTTTAATGCTTATAATTCAATGAGTACTCAATTCCACTGATTCTAAATACACACAATTAGATCCATGTACATATGTAAGTACATGCATATGTGTCTTGAATTCATAATCGACAAATGATCATGTGTGGAACTATAAAAATCTGCGAGACATTCTTAAGATTTATGAGGATGAACAAAGCAAGATTCTTTCTTAACTGTTCTACTAAGCAAGTAGTCAGTCAAAATTTATTCTAAATTAGAAAGAGAAAGAGAACAAGCATATATATATATATATATATATATAGATATAGATATGTCCAGGGATTGAACCCAAGACCTTCTGACTGTAAACACAACACCCTAAGCGCTAGACAACACATACGTACACACACACATGGATACTCATGTATAGCCTTTATTTTCTGCTGGTTTCAGTCATTAGACTGCGGCCATGCTGTGGCACTGTCTTGAAGAATCTGTTAGTCAAATGAACTGTCCCCAATACTTAGGTTTTTTTAAACCTGGTACTTAATCTTCCGGCCTCTTCTGATGAACCGCTAAGTTACAGGGATGTAAACAAACCAACTCCAGTTGTCAAGCAGTGGTTGGTGGGGTGGATACAAACCCAGAGACGAACACACACACACACACACACACACATATATGGTGGGCTTCTTTCGGTTTCCGTCTACCAAATCCACTCGCAAGGCTTTAATCAACCTTTGGTTATTGTAGAAGACACTTGACCAAGGTGCCGTGCAGTGGGACTGAACCTGGAACCATTTGGTTGGGAAGCAACCATGCCTATGTCTATATACATCTACAGCTTTCTCATTCTAAGTGCATGTATACTCAGCCACTTACTCTATAATTCAGTGAAAGGTAGATCGGATGAGGAAAAGCTTGAAATTGAAGAAGTTATTTACTGTCTCATTTGATATTGGATATAAAATGCTAATGGTTTTTTTTTGCTTTTTTTTTGCAACCACATTCAGTGTTGTTGGGATACTTCATAGAAAATGCTGCTGACCTTGCGTTTAATTAAATCGATTAAATAATTACTGATTTCATGCTTAATTAATATCTGTTGACCTTAGAAAGCTAAATATATATATATATATATTCTTTTATTCTTTTAGTCTTTTACTTGTTTCAGTCATTTTGACTGTGGCCATGCCGGAGCACCGCCTTTAGTCGAGCAAATCATCTCCAGGACTTATTCTTTGTAAGCCTAGTACTTATTCTATCACTCTCTTTTGCCGAACTGCTAAGTAAAGCCTTGTGAGTGGATTTGGTAGACTGAAACAAAAATGCCCGTCGTGTATATCCGTGTGTGTGTGTGTGTGTTCATCCCACAACCGTTGCTTGACAACCGATGTTGGTATGTTTACATCTTAGTAACTTAGCAGTTTGGCAAAAGGCACCAATAGAATAAGCACTAGGCTTGCAAAGAATAAGTCCTGGAGTCGATTTGCTCGACTCTGGGCAGTACTCCAGCATGGCCCAAATCAAATGACTGAAACAAGTAAGAGTAATAACATTAACACAAGAAGTGGAGTGGTGTTGAGCAGGGGTGGTTGTTGTGCCAGGCTTTCTGGGGCTACAGTATGATATAGGGACAGGAATAAGCCTCATGCTGTATAGGAGATACTTGGCTACTCCATACAACTCTTTTGTGTGTGTGTGTGTGTTTCATGGAGGGAGAAGGTTGGATACTATCACCCAGGTAATGACAATTCCACTGCATTTGCGGTGACACACTTGGATGAGAGCATTCTAAGACCTGTGGTGGTTGTCATAAATTACTCAGGTGAAATCCCTGTGGATATTTGGACCGTCTGGTTTGAGCTTGGACAGGGGTCAGACTGGACAGTGGTTCCATAAAGAATTATCTGTGTTACCAAAAACAAGAATGGCAATTTCAGTATGTTTGTTTGTTTTGATGTTGCTGTGGCTTAGCTTCAGGTTAATCTTAATCGAGTAGACCCACAATTAAAGGCATTCCAATCACGACCATCCTGCCTTGTTTTTGTTTCGCTATAGTGTAACATCAACTATACCGTAATGTACACTTCCTCTTTTGTTTTGTTTTTGGTTTTTTTTCTCTTTAAAGTTTTTAGAAGATTAGGCTGCTATTTCTAGCTAGTTGTGTAAGCACAGAAAAGCTCCTCTCATTGACTGGATGGGATGGGATGGGTGCATGTATGTATGTGTGTGTGTGTGAAAATTTGGTGTATAACGAGGTTGGGAGGAGCATATTTTAAGTAAAATAAATAACTTAAATGTGTATATGTGTATGAAAGAATGTGTGTGTGTGTATGTTGCATGTATTTGTGTACATGTTGAATGAATATGTTTCTGTGTGTGTGTAAAGAAATAGAATCCATGTACATGAATGATTACATCTGTGAATATGTATATCTATATATATGTGTGTGTGTGTGTAATTGCAGAGAGGAATGATTTTGAGACGTGTGTGAAGGGTTGAAGCATGAGAGGTGTACATGAATTCTTACAGCTGTGTGTGTGTGTGTGTGTGTGTGTGTGTGTGTGCCTCAATTGACGATGAAGAAGAATGTGTGTCAGGTGTGAAGGGTAGAGAAAAAGCGAGAGAGAGAGAGAGAGAGAGAGGAGTTTGTTGAACTGTGTGTAAAGGGAGATTTCTTTCCGTTACCCAAATTTAGAAATGTTCAGAGCGAAATTTGCTATTGGATAGCTCTAGCTTTCCTTTCATCCATTTAGCTCTGTCCGACTTGGAAAGAAAAAACAGAAAAAAATCCTTAGGAAACATGTGTGTTCGTTAATATTGTTGTTGTGATGGTTACAGCAGCAGTGGTGGCGGCAGAGGTTTGTTATTGCAACCCAAGACCGTTCTTAGTGTTGGCACTTTGGTAAATTGATGCTGCTGTTAAGATAAGGTCCAGGACGATTTACTTCCCAGCATCCCAACCAATCCCCTAACCATCTTCTTTCTCTCTCTCTCTCTACCTCTCTTTCTCTCTCTACCTCTCTTTCTCTCTCTCTGTCTCTTTCTCTCTCTTTCTCTCTCTCTCTCTCTCTCGTTCTCACGTGTTCTTTAGCTTTCACCCTTTCTAAGTTTTTCACACACACACACACACATGCATTTAAATTCATAGCTACATAGAGACGCATGTGATCAACTTCTCACACGTGTACATACACGTGCACTCACACACACACTGTACTTGTTACCATGCCTCCCTCATCCATTGCAGGTGACTGTAAGTAGTCTTTCAGCTTGCTAGAAATATCAGTCAAAGTCTCTCGAATCATCTTTTACCATCTTAAATAAGGAAGTACATATTAGATAACGTAATCTTGGATACGGTATTTATGTCTGCTTAAAAGACAAAAGGGTCACACGGGGAACTCTTAAGAAGAAAAGAATTATGGATCAACCATTGTCGTTCTAGACATGTCATATGACAGACAGGGTGATCATCGTGACCCTTGTTCCTAGCTCCACTCAGTCACAGCTGCCCTGGGGATAAAGAAAACCCCAGCACCTTATACATTCACATGTACACATACAAACATTAATGGAAAAGTACAGCCATGTTTCCATACAGTAACATACTTTATTTAACAAACATATTAGCATGTGCACACACACACACACATACATTATACATAATTCTTTTCTACTCCAAGCACAAGGCCCAAAATTTTTGGGGAGGGGGGGCCAGTTGATTAGATCGATCCCCAGTACACAACTGGTACTTAATTTATTGTCCCTGAAAGGATGAAAGGCAAAGCTGACCATGGTGGGATTTGAACTCTGAACATAAAGACAGATGAAATACTGCTAAGCATTTTACCCGGTGTGTTTGCGTTTCTGCCAGCTCGCTGCCTTACACATTATACATAATGTGTATGACAGGATCTGATCAGTTGAAGGCCGCCAATGTATGCTTCGGTATGGTTTCTCTGGTGGCTGGAGCCCTTCCTAATGCCAACTGCTTTACACTAATTACTGGGTGCTTATTTTCATAGTACAGGCACTGGTAAGCTCTTGAGGTAACTTACATGAAAAAGAAGTACCCTCTCCACTCGGTGGAGTATGTTTGAGCCGAGGGGAGATGGACTTTGTGGCAGATATTGAATGCCGAATGAGAGAGGGACGAGATAGGAATACAATCATACATAGACATGTTCTCATAAGCACAAAATGTACACACACCAAGAAAAACAATTATAGCCAGTCACACACACATATACAACTCCACTCAAATACATAGACAACCACACACACAGAGCAGAGAGACAAGCTCAGCAAATGAATAGGTAGTTTCATACAACCTATGTTTCGAAGGATTTACCAAACAGATATCACGTAACTCTAAGATGCTACATAGATGTTCAGTGTTCCTTCTTGGGTACTTTTCTACTTGTTCATTGTGGTAAATGAGGAACATTGTGTAGTACTTTAAAGTTACATAACACTTGTTCTGTACATCCTTTGAAACATATGTATTACATAACTACCTACTCCATTTCCTTCACTCACTGACTTACCCTATATATATATATATATATATATATATATTATATTATATTATATCATATCATGTCATGTCATATAGCGCTCCATCATTATTACTGTCATTCTTACGTCTGCTTTTCCATGCTGGGACTGGTTAGATGGCCTATACACATGCATGCATTCAGTGCTTTGTAGATAACAATAAACAGCTGCTGCAATTTAAAATACAAAATAGCAACATATTGAACGTGTTTGGGCACCCACAAATTTTGATAACAATAACCGTTTGATAACATTATCTTTGATTGTAGGTGGCTTGTGTGTGTGTGTGTGTGTGTATATATATATATATATA
>NC_068988.1:30085015-30086191 GCF_001194135.2 Octopus bimaculoides
AAAGAAGCCCGTCGTATATATGTATATGTTTGTGCCCCCAACATCGTTTGACAACCAATGCTGGTGTGTTTATGTCCCCGTCACTTAGCAGTTCGGCAAAAGAGACCGATAGAATAAGTACTAGGCTTCTAAAGAATAAGTCCTGGGGTCGATTTGCTCAACTAAAGGGGGTGCTCCAGCATGGCCACAGTCAAAAGACTAAAACAAGTAAAAGAGTATATATATATTTAGCATCATCACCATTTAATGTCCATTGTCCATGCTGGCATGGGTTGGACAGTTTGAGCAGGGCTGGAAGGCTGTACCAAACTCCAGTCTGATTTGGCATGATTTCTACAGTTGGATGCCCTTCCTAACGCCAACCACTCTGACAGTGTAATGGTTGCTTTTACGTGCCACCAGTATGGGTGCCATTTGTGTGACACCTGTATCTGCCACAACTGCAATTTCGCTCAGCTTGATGGGTCTTCTTCCGAAGCACGACCTAATGCCAAATGTATAAACAAAACCTGAAAGGTCACTTAGAGGTGCATTGCGTATTTTAGAAATATGCTTGTCCAATTATCTTAATTGCATGAAACTGTTAGTAGCTCTTTCAGGATGCATATTAAACTGATGTTTATCTCTCATTGACTGGAGTACTATTTTGTGAAATGCAGCAGAATTTAGATGTTTGTACTACATGGTTATACTACATGACTATACTACATGACTATGTCAGCTTGTACGCTGGAGAACACGGTGCACACACACACACACACACATCTCTTTGTTTGTTGGTCTGTTTTTTTTGCTACTTATTACCGTTTCCACTTCCATATTTACCTCTATCAATATCTATTTGTTTTCTTATGTCTATCATCCATCTGGCGATTGATTATTCTCTCTATATTTCTTTATAATACTTCTGCATCAATTCTGCTGTCTCTCTGTGACTCCATCCACCCCTCATCCGACACGTGGAGTGATAGACATCCAATCTATCCAGGCATGTACCCAGTCATCGAGCCACCCCTCTATCCATCCATCCATCCAGCAAACCACCCATCCATCCATCCATCTATATACCCAGCCACCCACCCACCCATCCATCCGTTTCATTCCATCTACCCCTATACACCCCCCACCCCCACCCGCTCATCACAGCCTTGCTATCATCTAATAACTGCAGCATTT
>NC_068988.1:30087013-30090578 GCF_001194135.2 Octopus bimaculoides
CACACACACACACACACGTGTGTATTCCAAGTTTTTTTTTACCTCTTATTTTATTTCTTAATTTTTTTTTTCCTAAATAAATGTAAATTCACACATCACATAAAGAAATGTAGCGGGTGGTTTTATTATCATTGTCACCCATCATCATCATCCTGATTATTTTTATTATTATTATTATTATTATTATTGTCGATGTTGTTATTGATGCTGTTTAATTCTTTCAAATATAATGTTCTCTCTCTCTCTCATCCTCTCCCCTCAGCACCCCACCCCCCATCATTTCCTTCCTGTCCACCTTCTACACCCCACCTCACCCACCCGTCAGCATTTATATTACGTACACACACCCTCTCTCCTCTCTCTCTCGATACCACACTATCAGTACCATCAATCTAATGGGGGTCAGGAATCAATTAATTTTTTTCCACCACCACTGCTCTGCTCTGCTCCATCCAACTCTATCATGACCACCACCACCAACTGTTTCTTTCTTTCATGGAAAAAAAAATTTAAAAAAAAACAAAGCTAGCAAAGACATTTCTCACACAAAAAGATGTTTGGCTGTTTTTTTGTTAATGTCTGTTGTCAGAAACCATCATCATCATCGTCAATATTATTATTGTTGTTGTTGTTGTTGTTGTTGTTGTCGTCGTTATTATTATCACCATTATTATTCTCATCAGAATTATCATTATTATTAATATTATTATTATAATTATTATTATCATCTTTATCATTATTATTACTATTATTATTATTATTATTATCATCATTATTATTATCGCTATTATTATCCATTATTATTATTATCGTTATCATTATTATTACTACTACTATTATTATTATTATTATTATCATTATTGTTATTATTATGGTTATTGTAGCAATTATTTTTATTATTTTGGTTATTATTGTTCTTATTGTTGCTGCTACTGTTATTATTTCAATATTCTGTTAAATTTCCTGTTTATCAGGGTTTCTTTTTTTTGTTTTTTTTTTCCTTTCGGGGTTTTGAATTTTGCTTTCATTCTTTTTCCCTCCAATCTCTTTTTCCTTTCTTTTTTTTTTTGTGTGTGTGTTTTTTTTGCTTTGTTTTATTTTTCGGTTCCTTTAAGAAAGAAAGAAAGAGAAAAAAAAAATAGCTGCAAATTCCTTGTCAATACAAAATGAGACAACAACAACAACAAAATGGGAACCAAAACAGCATCAACAACAACTAGAGAAATGATGATGATGATGATAATAATAATAATTTGATGACGATGACGACGGCAAACTGGATGAATTAGATATTCCAAATTGTTTGTGGTCTGACATGTTTGTGATAAATTTGAAACTGTTTATCTTCTCCACTCCTGTCTTGTACACTGCCATTACAAAACTTTTACATACATACACACAGACATACACACACACACACACGGTGTCTGGAAGGAGTGCTGTAGATGTATGCATCTTCTCTTTCAAATGCACCCATATACTTTTGTTTGTCTGTTCCTATGTGTGTGTGTGTGTGTGTATATATATTATTTTATTTAAAAGAGTTTCAACTCTGTTTTTTATGTTTTATTTACATTCTTGTAAAATTAATGTGGGATATAGAATATGGAGTATATAATATAAAAATGGATGGTACAATGAAATGAAGTATTGAATGTCTTATTGAATATATGGAATATGTCTTATTGAATATATGAAATATTGAGTGTTCAATATAAAGGATTAAATATATAAAGGCGAATACGTATTTTCAATACCTTGTGGTATTCATCATGGCCGGTATCTGACAGACTATATATATATATATATGTATTTATATGTGTGTGGTATACTGTATTTTCTGGCAGACGAGTTGACATGGTGTACAGTGTAAGTGTGTCACATAGACCCTTCAAACAATGTGGGTACACAGTTATTTGAATTCGCTCCTAATATCCTGTACTGCTGTATATTTTTGATTTACACGAATGTCATGTGACCTAGCTAACTCCTGCATCTCGTCTCATGTCAGCCCTAACCGTCGCTTTAGTGTTCTCACCATTCCACCTTCCTCCTGTGTGTGCTACATGTAATTATGCATACATTAACTGTGAGTTATAATTACACGCAGAGATTATTAGCTATCTCATTAATTAAATACTAATGTTACGTAATTACTTGCAAGACACACCTAGAATTACACACGTTTTAGCAATAATCTGTGTGAATTTGCTTTGTTTTTACTTTCTCTCTCTTTCTCTCTCTCTCTGTCCTTCTGTGGTCCGAGATAGCTTGTTCAGTAACATCAAAGAACTACATTCGCCCTTCATGCCATTGGCAGTTCCTGGTTTAAACTCTCGGCACTCAGATTACTCTTGTCACATCGTTTTTGAATTAATCATGGACGATGTTGCAGCTTTCAAGATTTCTATAGTTTGATTGTTTATTTTTAGATTGATATTGTAGGCTAGGTGTGAAAGACCAGATCTGGTCAGTTTAGTCATAAAACAAGTAGAATATTTGGGCCTGATTATGGCTGACCTAACGCTTTAGCACTCAAAACTGACCATATATAGCCCAAATAAGCTACATATTTTATGCCCTAACTGGTCAGATCTGACCTCTCACATTTGTTAAAATATACAATCACCATCATTATGATTGTCATCATAATTGTCATCGTTGTCATTGTCATCTTCGTCATCATCATCATTGTCATCGTCATCATTTAGTTTCTGTTTTCCATGCTGGCATGGGTTGGACCGTTTGCCAGGAGCCAGCAAGGTCAGGAGCCGCACCAGTTTCTCTAGTCCGTTTTGGGTTGGTTTCTACAGCTGGATGCCCTTCCTAATGCCAACCACTCCTAGAGTGTATTTGCAGCTTTTCATGAGGCACCGTCACCAGTGCTTCTTAAATGGCACATCATTGAAATCTCAAAGCTACGAGATAATGCAGGATTAATTCAAAACAAGGTGAATAAACAAGCATTAGATTTGTCAGAGTAATCCTAATGGCAAAGGGTTAAATGCCACCTTTCTTATTCCATTCCATTCTATTATCTCTTACGCTTTCTGTTATACAAAGAATTGAACTGAGCACCTGGTGAGTCTTGAGGTAGCATTTAACCACTTAACCAGCATCCATTCTAATCCGGCCTGTCTCATCTCTGTCTCGTCTCCTGTAAAGCCACAACGGCCAGGTCAATCCATAGAAGGAATTTAACACTTTCTAAGCTAATTTCACACTCCTCATTAATGCACCATTTACTCATTTTGCTCCTGCAGGGAGGGACTTTATCTGGCCTTGTTCCCTCCCCATCCTCCACCACCTTCTCTCCCTCTCTGTCTCTCTCTGTCTCTCTCTCTCTCTCTCTCTCTCTGTCTGATGACCTCCCCTCTTTCTCTAACACTTTCTTTATATCTCTATCTGTCTGAGGCTCTCTCTCTTTCTCTCTAACATGCTAACTCTGTCGCTTTGATGCTCTCTTTCTCTCTTTCTGTTTGTTTGATGCTTTCCCCCACTCTCTTTAACCCTTTCACTGCCTCTCTTTCTCTCTCTCTCTTTTTATCTCTCTCTCTCTCTCTTT
>NC_068988.1:30090588-30094503 GCF_001194135.2 Octopus bimaculoides
TCTTTTTATCTCTCTCTCTCTCTCTTTCTCTCTCTCTCTCTCTCTCTTCTCAGCACATTCTCTCTGTTTCCTCTCATCCCTTCCATCCATAAAAATCTTCAATAATCCCCGCCCCCATTCCACCACCATCACTACCACCACCTCTCCTCAGCGCCAATGTCCAAACTCATTATTCTCTCTAGAAATTGCTGTTAACAAAGGGAGGTGGTGGGTAGCGAGGGTCGGAACCAACCCCATATGATGACATTTTGTTGTTGTTGTTACTGTTATCCTTCTTGCTGTTGTTGTAGATGCTATAGCCAACGGTGATGGCGGTGGTAGTGGTAGTAGTTGAGAGCCAGTGGTAGCAGTATTATTATTATTATTGTTGTTGTTGTTGTTGTTGAGTTTAGTGTTTTAGTGCCATTCCTTGCAGGATCCAATTACTGCATGAACCTGGAGTTCAATTCCAGTCATTTGTCATTATCATCATCGCATATACACACTATGCACCCCTCTGTATGTGTGTGTGTAGGTGTATGTATATATATATATGCATATGTGTGTATGTAAATATATGTATATGTGTGTATGTATATATATATATGTATATGTGCTTGTACATGTGTGTGTGTATGTATATATATATATATATATATATATATATATATATATATATATATATATATATATATATATATAGTATATTATTGCCACCTATGTACACACATACCCAGTTGCACTTGACTGTAAGTAGGGGGGCTATATGTCAATGTCTGGCCCATGAATTGGGCTGGGTGTATGTATGCTTGTGTGTGTGTGTGTGTGCTTGTGTATATATATGTGTGTGTGCAATGTATGCATATCTGTATGACTATGTGTACTTTGTCTTATGCAGAACTGTTTGTTTTACCGCATAGAAATAGAGAGGAAGGGGGAGCGGTGTGATAAATACCCCCCACCTCCTCCTGCACCCTCCATCTTATTAGAAAATATCCGAATTGCATTTATTGGGTCTGAACTGTTACCCCCACCTTCTTCCCCCCAGCCGTTTCATCCCTCAAATCCCCCACCCTCATCAGTCCTCCATCCCTTTTTTCATCTCTACCCCAGCCCCTAAGTTTGTCTGGCTCCTTATATATATATATATATAATTTTCTGCTCTTGATTCTTTCTCTGTACCCTTAGGGATGTTGCCTTGTCATTTTTCACCTTATTAAATAAACCTAAAAATCTGTGGGCAGAGGGGAATGGGACGAAGTTTGCGGGCGGTGGGGGGGAACAAAAAGTACCCTCTCCTTAAATTGGGCAAAGTTGGTGGAGGACCCCAAGAAATAAAATGGAAAACATTTACTAAAGCAGCATCGTTGAGGCATCTGTTGGCGCCTTGGCTTGTAACTGGCTCTTGGAAGTAGCAGACCTCAAGCCAAAAAAGTTACCTCCGTGACTATCACGTCATTTATTCAGGCACAATGAACAATGCATCTAGGACTCGCACTTCTGGGTAGTCATCTCCACCCCGATGGCAGTGGCAGACTATAGAATGAAATTGGAAGGAATTTTGGCTGTTATTTCTAGCAGGCCAAACAACCACGTAAAGGTTCATTCAATGGCTCAGCGGTTTTAAGATGAATGGAGCTCAGCAGTGTTAAATAGTGGGAGTAATAAGCAATTAACTAGTGTTTCTACAGTATATATGCCCATTAAGTAAGGTATTCAGATTGCTATTTTGAACTAATACTGCTTTCACTTCCAATAACGAATTTTTATCCAGTCTACCAGCTATTTACAACCCAGTGGTTTGTTAATTGCTGTTTTTCTATATCTCTAGAGGTTACATTTGTCTAAGCGTGTGGTTAATTGTGGATATTTGCTGATGATGATGCTCAAGGAAGCAGAAAAGTAGGGATCTAGGTTTAGCGATTCTACCACCACTGCTGGATGCTCTTTGTTTGCTGTTTATACACCTCCATTCTTTGTGGCCCTTATGTCTATATGTGATGTTGTCTGAAGAGGAATAGCGTGTAAGAAGCCCCTGTATCGGCGTTACATAACGGCAGCAGTGCCAGATAAGAGGCAGCCCAGCATACTCTGTGAAGGGGTCGGTGTTAGGAAGGGCATCCTGCCATAGAAACCATGTCAAAATGGACTGGAACCTGGTGCAGCTCTTCAGCTTGCAAGCTCTGGTCAAACTGCCCAACCCATCCCAGCATGGAAAATGAACATTAAATGATGAGGATGCTGCTGCTGATGATGATGATGATGTTGATGTTGATGTGGCTTTCTACAGTATATTCATGCGAAGTAAGGTGTATTGAGGAAGAATAAAAAATAAATTTAAAAAAAAAAAAAAATTGAAAAAAAAACCGATGGTTGTGGTCGGAACGCTTTTGCTTTTGCACGTAGATCTGTTTGATCAAGATCGGCTCAGTGTTTTAAAAGCAAACGATAGCAAATACCACCTGCTTGGAGTGTTTTAAGCGAGGGAAATGAGAATCTTCACATCAAACTCAATCTGTCGGCCCAGAACAGTCAACACCCGCCTCTCGCTCCCCTTTCATCTCCCGTCTCCCACCTTCATTTGTTATCCTAAACTGAAACCTTCTAATGATGAATTGAGAGAAAACTGACCTTTCTCATAATTGGGATTTTCCTCACCTTCCCTCTTTACCTCTCTCCCCCGTTCTCATTCTTTCTTTGTCTCTTTCTCTCTCTCTCTCTCACTCACCCCCCTCCCCGCTCTATATCTGTCTCATGTTCTCTTTCTCTCTATTCCTGATTCTCTCTTTCTCTAACTGCTTCTTTCACCCTCTTTTTCTCATTCTCTCTCTTACTATTTCTCTTCCTCTTTCAGTCATCCCCCTCTCTCTCTGTCTTCCACGTTCTCTGTTTCCCTCCATCTCTCACTCTCCCTTAGTTTCTCTTCTGTCACTCACCCCTCTCTCTCTTTCTCAGTTTGTCGTTCTCTCTTTGTGTTTCCTTTTGCATACACCCCCCTCTTTCTATTCTGCCTTCCTCACCCTAACTCTCATACACCTCTCTTTATCTACTTCACTGACTCTCCTCTCATTAATCCCTCTCTATATCGTTCTTTCGTTTTCTCTCTCTCCTATCCATCTCTCTATCCATCTCTCTATCTATCTATCTATCTATCTATCTATCTATCTATCTACTTCTCTGTGTCTCTCTTTCTCTCATGCACCTCTCGATCTGTCTTTTTGTTCATTCATTCTTACTCCAGTCTCTCATAAACATCTCTCTCTTTTTCTCTCTCTTTCTTTCTCTCTCTCTCTCTCTCTCTCTCTCTCTCACACTCTCTCACTCTATCTCTCTTTCTCATTCTCATTTTGTTTCCTTCTCTTTCTCACAAAACTCTGGACACATTAAGCCTCTTGAAATCGGTTTGGCTTGAATTCATTGAATAATTAAATCTATTTGGCGAGACTCGTTTCTCTTGGATGCTTTCCTTTCGGTCTCGCAAGTTCTTGAAATAACCCTCACCCACCACCAATGCCACCACCACCAATGTTGGCAATGTCATGTCAGTGAAAAGCAGCCAGCCAATAGAATAAAATCCGAAATCTCCTTTGATTTTAATGCTTTTCGTTGGATAACTGCGCTCGTTACCGATTTTTAAAGCCGGCGACTACTTGCCCTCCGCCACCATTGTCAATACCACTACGTTAGCCATTATTCTTCTTATACCTCTCTACCATTTCTCTGCTTCTCATCTCTCTCTCTCTATCCATCTATCTATCTACACAAAACATATACATGCTCATGCGTTTGTGTGTGTGTGTATATATATATATATATATATATATATATACACACATATATACATACACACATACATATATTTATAGATGTATACTTATTTACACAAATACTTACGTACATTCGTACATACATATATAATAAAACTCACACATGTAC
>NC_068988.1:30094598-30097639 GCF_001194135.2 Octopus bimaculoides
TATATATACATATATATATATATACATATATATATACACACACACACACATACACACACAGATGGACATGTCTGTCCCAAGTTGTAGTTCACGGTTTTTCATAGAAGGAGTTGAAATATTGCTCAGATGCCCACATAGTTCCGGGTTCAGTCCCACTGCATGGCACCTTGGGCAAGTGTCTTCTTCTATAGCTTTGGGCCAACCAAAGCCTTGTGAGTGGATTTGATAGACGGAAACTGAAAGAATCCTGTCGTATATATGTATACATATATGTGTATGTATATGTTTGTGTGCCTGTGTTTGTTCACCCATCGAAAATCACTTGACAACCATCCTCGTAAGTTAGCGGTTCGGCAAAAGTGGCCAATAGAATGTCCTAGGGTTGATTTGCTCAACTAAAGGCGGTGCTCCAGCATGGCCGCAGTCAAATGACTGAAACAAGTAAAAGAGTAAAAGAGATATAATACGCGTGTGTGTGTATATAAGACAAGTCATATATAAATGCATGTGTGTATGTCATATATATATATATATATATAGATGCACTAATATATATATGTGTATATATGAAGCATATATAAATGTATGTGTGTATATTTGTTTAAATATATGCACACACCCTACACACGGTTGCAATGCCCCAAGTTAAGGCTATATAGCACTCATTTTGTCATTTTGGTATTTTCACCATTTTGTTTTTTTTTTTTCAAGAAAATTTCTTCTCGTTTCAATATTTTAAAACATTGGAAATTAGAATTTTTGGGAAAATAGTAATAAAACAAAAATGCAAGAATTGATTTTAAGGTTTGGAGTCAGGAAGGGGTTTACGATTAACTGATGTGTAGAATTAACAAAATTAACAATTAATGGAAGGGTTTGGGCTGGCTTCTACCTGTTCACGCTTCTTCCGGTGAATTAGTGTGGTTTATAATATATTTCTGCACTCAATAAACACAGGTAAACCTCATAATGCATGCTACACACACATAAGTGCATACATACATGCATACATGCATACGTACATACATATATACATGCATGCATGCATACACACATAAACACATGCATGCATACATATTCAACCATACATAGACACATGCATACGTACATACACGCATGCATACGTACACACACACATGCATACGTACATACACGCATGCATACATATATACATGCATACATACATACACACTTGCATACATACATACACACATGCATACGTACATACATGCATAGAAACATTTGAGCTGCGAATAACCTTTATTGAAATGAAGTAACATGGAAGAACCAAAAGAAAAAAAATGTTGGGTTTCTGCGTATGTAATTGTGAATGCATGCATGTATGTATGTATATATGCAAATATGTACATACATAAACAGAGGCATATAATGTTGTGCCCATGCATGGCTACTGTGAAAAGACACAAGTGGTCTAATATACACATGTGTTTGTGTGTATATATATATAACTTTATCATATACTGCTCTATGACTTAGAACGTGCTTCTATTTCGGATTTATGTTTTACCAACAATATATAATAATAATAATAATAATAATAATAATAATCAATCGCCATCATGAAAGTATTGTGTGTAGTGCTCAGGTGTGAAACACACACACGCATACATATACATACATGCACACACATGCTCATTACATGTATGTGTTTACTTCATACTGTAGACGCAAATCCTGAAATTTTGTGGAGAGGTGGGGGGGTGGGGCTCTTCGACTAATGCTCAACTTGTACTTTAATTTGATCTCAAAAGGATGAAAGGTAGAGTCCGCCTCAGCTGAATTTGAACTCAGAACGTGTATGTATGTGTATGCAGGCAGTTTTTTTTATCTACAGCCTTAAATCCCTTCCATGCTCCAGCATGACCACAGCTGCATGGCCGAAATGAATAAACGTGCACCAGGTCCGCCTAAATGAATATGCTATTGTTTCTATGAACAATGACACCTTTCGTTTTTAATCCCATATATATATACACACACACACACGCGCACACACATACATGTGTGCATATGTGTATATATATAATGGTAAAATGTGGCACAGCAGGTAAACACACGTACACATGCAGGATGTTCATCCCTCATCATTTATCGACCAAAAGTCTTTTGAGAATTTCTTCGCCTTAATCGATAATTTCACAATTTCAATGCCTTATCGCTGAAAGATGTTTATCTCACTCGGTCATGGCGACGAGAAGTGGTGGGGGAGAAAATAAATTCTAGACCAATCGTCTACCAAATTGCTATTCACTGCATTCCTACCATGTCGTCTGTTTCTCTATGGTGATTGTTTGGCAAGATTGGGTTCAATGATTAAATATAGTTGCAATTATGTTTATTTTTTCAACTTGGTACGCTTTTTCTTTTTTTTTTGTATTTCAAAAACAAATTCTTCTCTCCCTTTTAATTTGAGCCACATTCTGTTTTGAAATTTTAATTTTAGAATTAAAACCTAACTGAATATTACTTAATTATAAAACAAGGGGTTTAAGTATAATTCTTACTACTCTCTCTTCCTTTATCTCTCTCTCTCTCTTCCTTTATCTCTCTCTCTCTCTTCCTTTATCTCTCTCTCTCTCTTCCTTTATCTCTCTCTCTCTCTTCCTTTATCTCTCTCTCTCTTCCTTTATCTCTCTCTCTCTCTCTTTCTGGCCCCCCTCCCTCGATATGTATGTATAAGCGAGCATATATATATAATGTTACATAATTTATTTTCTCATATATATATCACAATATAAGTAACTTGCACATATATACGTGTATTTATGTGTGTATATGTTTTAGGCATTTCGGTCATTAGACTATAGCCATGCTGGGGCACCACCTTGAAGAAATTTAGTTGAACAAATTTACCTGCGTACTCATTTTCTTTTTTTATTTTCTCTTCAGCCAGGTACTTTTTCCATCAGTCACCTTTGCCAAATAACTAATTTAAACATAAAACCTGTTTTGAAGGAGAAACACACATGCACACACACACACACACACACACACACACACACACACACACACACACACAC
>NC_068988.1:30100366-30103040 GCF_001194135.2 Octopus bimaculoides
TATATATATAATCGTTGCTATTATGCAAAAGTTTCGTAAGTCCAAAATGATTGCTTTTTTCAGAAAACGAAAAATTAGTTTCACCATTCCATAGCAAAACCATTGTAGTACTCTTTGACAATTTTTGATATCGTGGCATCTGAAACACCTGGAGATACAATAGTTTGACCAAAAGAACCAGCTTTTGCAAGCAAATGTATATATTGAAAAAAAAAAAAAAAAACGCATTTGGCCAAATTTGGACATATGACAGTTTAACATAATTGCAGTGATATAAAGACAGGCTTCTCTCAGTTTCTTTTCCTAAATTCATACACAAGGTTTTGGTTGTTCCGAAGTTACAGTGGTAAACATTTGTCCATGATGTCATGAGTTGGGACTGAACTTGGAACCATGTGGTTTGAAAGCAGACTTCTTACCACACAACTACAGATACATACACATGCAGACACTGGCATGTCTGTGTGGTATTACACAAACATGCACACACACACACACACACACACACACACACACACACACACACACACACACACGTGCTTAGGTATTTGCATGTTTTGTGAATTCATTCTGCACAATTTCTGTCTACCAAATCTCATTCCTAAAGGCATTGGTCACCCTGTGAGCCCAGTGGAAGTCGCATGCCAAGGGAGTCACACGCCATTGAGACTGAACTCTGACTCACAAGATTATGAGCCATGACTATGCCTCTTTCTCTGTCTCTCAATTAGTCTATCTTTCTCTCTCTCCTCTCTCTTCTCCCCCTCTCCTCCCTCTCTTATCTATGTGCGGCCATGTGTCGCTAAACCAGCTTTCTGAGTCTCATTCCAGTTATTGTTGGTGTTGTAAAATGACACAGTTTTGTTGATAATCCTAAGTGTTTGAAGCTTTTAATTAAGTGAAGGTTATTTAAATTGCTTATTAAAGAGCAGCGGTGACAGTAACAACAACAATGTCTGTTAACAGTAGCAAACCAATTATCTCATTATCAGTATAAAGTATTATTAGGCATTGCGTTGCTTACAGCTATTATTGACTGGCAGAATTGTTAAAGCATCAGACAAAATGTCTTGTGGTATTTAGTTTAGGCCTATTATGTCTTGAGTTCAAATCCCACCAAGGTCCAACTTAGCTTTTCATCATTTTTGTGCCGATAAAATAAAGTACCAGTGAAGTACTGAGGTGGGTCAGCTTTGATGTAATTGACTATCACCCTTCCCTCAAAATTGCTGGCTTGGTGTATTATCATTATTATTATTATTATTATTATTATTATTATTATTAAGGTGTTGAGGTGGTCAAATAGTTAGCACGCTGGATGAAATGCTTAGCAATATTTCCACCTGTCACTACGTACTGAGTTCCAATTCCGCCGATGTCATCTTTACCTTCAATCCTTTCAGGGGTCGATAAATTAAGTACCAGTGAAACTCATCCCCGACCCCCAAGGTGCCCTTCCGGCAAAAAATTTATTATTATTATTATTAAGGTGACAAGCTGGCAGAACCGTTAGCATGCTGGGTGATGTGCTTAGCGGCATTTCGTCCGTCCCTACGTTCTGAGTTCAAATTCCACTGAGTTTGACTTTGCCTTTCATCCTTTCGAGGTTGATGAGAAAATTATCAGTCACTTACTGGGGTCAATGCGATTGACTATCCTGCTCCCTCAATTTCAGGACTTGTGCCTATAGTACAAAAGATTATCATTATTAAGTGGTAAACTGGTGCAATTGTTAGAGTATTTGAAAAAGTGTCTTGCAGTATTTGTTCCTATTCTGTACTCGACTAGTACATGTGTGAATGGTATTGACTGGCCCCCACCCCCTTAAAATTATTAGTCTTTAACCTAAATCAATTGTTGTTGTTATTCAGTGATGTGAGCTAGTAGAACCATTGACATACTGAGCAAAATGCTTAGTGGTATTCCTTCTGATTTCTCAATGCAATGCCACTGCAGTGGACTTTGTGTGTTTACGTACAGTAACATCCTTATGCACTTGGAAAATTTTTTAGAATTCACCCAATTAGAACTGATCATGGATTTTAGGGTTTCAGAACAAGATGGTTTCTGCGCCTTCTCTTTTTGAGCTACGAGAAATGGAATTTCTGAATGAAAAATTCTCCTTTAATAGATGAATTGAAAGAGAGGCTTCTGAAATCTTCAAATTTGAGTCTATTGTATTTCGTTTTTGTGAGCTTCATGCAGACACCATTCTTCATTCAACGAATACTTGTAGGTGTCGTAGGTGTTTTGGATAATTAATGTGATTCAGAGGATTAATGAAAATATCTGCTACAAAATGTATTTCTAAAATGTTTGCATTACACCAAGAGTTTGTATTCATAATGGTGGAAACTAACAATCTCAAGAATAAATCTATCTAAGAATCGGTAAGTATTTTCTCACTGATCCTTTTCACAGATTAGTTCTACCATGTGGAGAATTAAAGTTATACAAATTTATATATTGCGCAAGGACTTCATAATGACTCTGTCTGTGTGTGTGTGTGTGTGTGTGTGTGTGTGTGTGTGTGTGTGTGTGTGTGTGTGTAAAGCACATGCTCGATGTTTATGCACCCTTTTCCTGTTAATATTAATGAACAGATGTAATTGCAATAGCTTTCCTCCGCAAATGTGTGCTTTGTTAGTTTTTCTTTTTAATCTATATAGCTTAT
>NC_068988.1:30103193-30108309 GCF_001194135.2 Octopus bimaculoides
TAATAATAATAATAATAATAATAATAATAATAGTAGTAGTAGTAGTAGTAGTGATACTAGTGGCGGTGTTGCTTTTAAGTGGTAGTGGTAGTAGTGTCTGAGAGATTAGCACCATCTGCAAAGGGTGTGTGTGTGTGTGTGAGAGAGAGAAACAGAGACGTTGACCTGCTTAGTCGATAGCTTAGCTAAACTGCACAAGGGATTAGCCACAAAACTTGTTCTTGTCTGTCTGTTCCTCTATCTATCTCAATCGACCCATCTTCTTACTTGTCTCGTACAAACCTGGTCACTTCCTCTTCTCTCTCTCTCTTTCTTCCTTCTCTCTCTTTCTCTCCCTTTTTCTGTCTCTGTCTCTCTCCCCCTCGTAATCATTCACACATCGCTCGTCACCACCACTGTATCACAAGGTTGAGTTTATGATATCATCAATACTTGGTTGATATAATAATATTTGTGGCAAAGCGATGGTTGGCGGTGGTGTTGCTGGTGGTATTAATAGTTGTTGGTGGTGACGGTGAGGGTGTTGCAATAATGTCGGTGGTGGTGGTGGTGGTGATTAATAAAATATAAGTGGGTTGGCATTGTTGATTGTTCATTATGCAAAAGTAGCATACATATGTGAATGACTTACATACAGTCTCTCCTTTCTTAGCTCCTTTTGATACCCCATCCACCACCATCCAGTCAGAGGAGGGTGGCTTTGAGACAGTGTGTGTGTGTGCGCGTGTGGGGAAATTACACTCAATGCACTTGTGCTCGGGCATATATAATTATGAATAAGTATATACATATGTTATCAAAATACACACATGATGTATGGTAATAACAATAATAATAATAATAATAATAATAATAATAACGGAGATTGGAATAGAATGTCCGGCAGAGTTCCTACAGAAAGTTTGTTGTCCATTAAGGACAGCAAGGACTGTCGGGAGGGTTCTAAACACTTAAAAGACTGCTGAAGACTTATGGATACCTAAGGTTAGGGATAGTAACCTGCTACCCACATAAATCTTACCTGGAATAAGACCGAACCTGAGCCAAACCCAAATAGTAATAATATTAATAATGATGATAATACAGACCTATTCTTTTTACTTATACTTTTTCATACTAGCGTAGAGTGGACATGCTTTCTTAAGGCAATGTTTTACAGCCAGATGCCTTTCGTGGCACTAACTCTTTTGTTATCTCTTATGACATACAGATGTACTGTCTACTTTTCCAAAAGCCCAGATGTATACACTGTATCCTTGCAGGTTTCACCTGTTTCATCTACATCTGAAGCTTGTTGTGTCTGGGTTACAACATAGTGTAGAGATATCTTAGAGCAGATTACTGACGGGATTTTTTTTTCTTTTGGAAGCATTCACTTTTATATATGTATTTATAAATAAACATTGTTTTTGTCTAATCGATACACATTTCAATGTAAACATCACCCATCTATCTTTTCTGCCGAATAGTCATAGGGGTAGAACCCTCAGGCACTTCCTCCATAGGGACCTGCCGGAAGCAGTTGTTATTAGAATTTCTGACTGGATTCTCAAGTATAACCAACTGATACTATGGATACTATCCAACCATCTTGTTCTTGGTCTCCTGCCGCTTGGCTCTGCTTGAAGAATCCACCTTGCAATTCTCTTCTGCGACATTGTAATCACATGTCCAAAGTACCAGAGCTTATGACCTCTCAAAGTAAATATAAAAGTTATGAACTTCACGACTCATTTACATCTGTCACACAAGTATGATACTTTTCCAGCGATTGGCCATTCGTTTACAACAGGAGCTATTATTACAACATGTTAAAAATATAGTACACATAATAAAATTAGATGGAAAGAATGTTTGTTGACAGCACTACCCTTCTATATTGAATTCTGTTAAGAATAAAGAGATGAAGTATGGAGATTTTATTAATAGCAAAATACAAACCAAAAATCAATGTACAGATATTGCAGTTGTAAAATATATCTGGAGTTAACCACTGAATCATTTTTAATCCAACCTTGACAATTTTTATCATTTATAGCAGTATTCTCCTGGTTCTTTGTGACCTACTGTGAATTATTTGCCAATATATTTTCCATTTCATTCAGAGAATGAGACTGGAGGCTTTGAAGAGTTAATAGTTTTGAGAATGCTTATTGTTCCAAACTAAATATAAAGGACTGGTAAAAGAATGAAGAAAATTCCTTGATAAAAAAAGGATAAAATTTAAACACAGTTGGGTCTTTAATATAACATGTTTCAAAATAAAGGCATCTCTCTTTTCACACACACACACACACACACACACACACACCATGCATGCACATTTGTGTGTGCATGTGTGTGTGTGATTATCATAGATCATTTTATGTCTCTTTCTTTCAAAGTTGGCGTGGGTTGGATGGGTGTGGACCAGTGTAGCATCTCACCACTTGCCACACTCCACCGTCATCTGATAAACACAAAATAATATATATACCCTATACATCCTATACATATATGTCTATATGTGTGTGTGTGTATGCATATGTATATGTGGAAATGGTCTACTGTTTTCTCTGAAGTTTGTCTCTGTGTTTCCTTGTTTTACTATATTCTTCTTCTTAGATGTTTAGTAGCAGACTTCCCTCTGAGTTCTCTGACTTCCGTCTCAATTATAGTTCCTTCCTCCTTCCCCCTCCCCCCTCCCCTCGCTCTGGTTTCATCCATTCGCTCTGTTTTTTTCTCTGATAGTCTTTTGTGGTCTCCACTCCACACACCATTCTCACACACCACTCCACATTGCACCATCGCACACCCAAACCACACCGCAACATGCTACACCACTCCACCAAGCTCAAGTAGATCCTTAGTAGATTTCTCTTTGAACAGAAAAGCAGAAACGAGAAAGAATGTTTACAATCCTAATTAATTCACTATTCCATGATGATGATGATGATGATTCAGTTTCCTCATCTTTGTTTTTTTCTCTTCATTTTCTTCACTCATTTTTTTCATCCATCTCTCTTTTCCTCTTCAAACTGCTCTTTCTCTCTCTCTCTCTCCTTCTTTGCCTTCTCCCCCCTCCCCGCCGTCAACACCTCTTTCACACTCTTTCTTTCTGTGTCTCTTTCAGTATTTTCTTCCTGAAAGGAGAACCTAAAATAGCAAATTGCATACATGCTGGAAGCAGGCTGACAGCTATTAATAAGACGCAGGCAAACACTACTTTTACAAGAGTGTTGAGTGGGATTGCTTGGTACCTGGTGCCACCGTCTGTGTGTGTGTGTGTGTGTAGACACATACATATACGTATGGGCATACCATGCTGGGTGTAAGCAACATTTTGCCATTTATTATATGCCTGCCTTGGAACCCTTATGTTATGTAGGTTGCAGTCTTATCCAGCTGCTTAGCAATTTTTGTGCCAATTTTCTGTCTGACTGTCTGTCCTCCCTCCCACCTCTCTCACTCACACATCGTTTGATAGTCTTTGAAAATTGGTAAGACCACATGCTTTTGAAAACCCTCTTAACTCTTTAGACAACTTGCCCCACTCAGAATTAAATCTGAATGTTCTACGGGTTTTAAAATACTTATCAAATACTCAGTTTAGATAAAACAACTGTCTAACCACTGTGCCACAGATTTTCATAACATGTTTCCTGGTGGTCTTTAAAAATAGTTAAGACCACATGTTAAGAAAATTCTTCAGCAAGAATGAGACAAACATGGATAAGGTAGTGTCTCTAACTTCTCGGGTAACATTAAGTTAAAACAATTTAAGATTTTGAGAGGAAATGCAAACCCACATTGTAGCCAATGAAAATCACCAGACATTACTTACAACAATACACATTTTAAGATGGTAATGTTTTGCATTATGTCTAATATTTACATTTAAATGTAAATATGAAAAAAATGTTATATCTCTAATGATGAGTTTAACACATAAAAAGAGAGGCAAAAATATTATTGATAAATAACTCAATGCAAACATCTTAATATTTAATCAAAATTTTTACTCCAGTTTTGTTTTTAAAAAGTATCTTTTCATTTGGCTGGAGTCTTCCTTGCAAAATCTGCTGTTGTCTTAGCAGAAATGCTATAAACACTCACAACGCCTGGTCTGGGAATCGATACCACGATCCTATGACCGCGAGTCCGCCGTCCTAACCACTGAGCCATTGCGAATCCACTTGCTTGATATACATTCCCTAAACTGCAAGTTTTCCTTAACAAATTCCCTACAATATACTTCATGGATGAAAAATTTGGGTTTGTGAACACAGGTTTACTCTGTCACCCCCATCATTATTTTCCTCTTATCTCCTTCAGCCACATATCTCCTCTATAAGACCCACTGTGTTTGTCCCTCTGTCATACTTTAACCTCTTGACCCCTAGCATACAGCCACCCATCCCCATCTGCCCCCCTCCCAAAGACTTCTTAGTCACGAGAGTGTTTTCCTCTCCTTCCTCGTCTTCCTTCTCTGTTCTTTTCGGACTTCCAAGTTGGCATGGCAACCTCACTAGTGCTGGTGGCATGAAAAAAAAGCACCCTGTACACTCTGTGAAGTGTTTAGCATTGGGAAGGGCATCCAGCCATAGAAACCATGCCAAAGATGACACTGGAACTTGATGCTGCTCGCTGGTTCCCTGTCAAGCTGTTCCCTTCATGCCAGCATGGAAGGCAGACATTAAATTATGATGATGATGATCTTTTGAAGTCACCTAATCCCCAAAAAACATTTCTTGGCTCAAAATAAAAGTAGAAAGCAGAAAGAATGCACTTTCACAAATTTGAAACACCATTTAAATAGATATAGTTGTTGTTTTGTCCTTACATTATCACAGAGACAACAGATTTATGATGTAAAGCATTTCAGCCGTGACCATCCAACATTATGTATCTACAATTACATTATCATTTGATAATGTCCTTCCTTGCTTTAAAATAGCTGAGTATGATTGATCTGGAAAAGATGTGGCTGTTTTCTAGCTGATTCAGCAGCCATCCAGATTTTTTTGTTGGTGCATGTGAGCAATTAATTTAATATGCAGCTGTTATGTCACAAGATTTCTCATCTAGATTTTAGGATACATACATACATAAATATATATATATATATATATATATA
>NC_068988.1:30108326-30114006 GCF_001194135.2 Octopus bimaculoides
ATATATGTATATATATATGTATACATATGCTGTATTACATAGTTTCACAGATGCAAAAGTACATCTGAGGTTTCAAATGCTATCGATCCAAGTTGAATGCTTAACTTAACCTCAACGACACATGTTGAGTGCTCATTCTAAAGTTAGCACACCTGTGTTTGTGTGTGTGTGTGTACACGCATGCATGTATGCTTACACACACACACACACACACACACACACATAGGTACAATCATACAATTATTAATCACAGTCATTATTATTCTATGCATCTGTGATCTGCATAACACAGCACATAATAACATATTAATGCATTAATACATGCTGCAATCACATCTGCTCCAAAACATGTTTATGTGGGTTCGTGTGTGGACTCTTCTGATATATATATTCAAACACACGTGTGCACAAACACATGTGGTGCACACACACACACACACACACACACACACACACATTCAATATATATATATATATATATATAGATATATTTGGAGACTAGATTTTTCTAGGTTGGCTACATGCAACAGATGTTGTTATATTTACATAAACAAACACAAACACTCAAATATGCTTGCAATCACACATCCGCATTCACCACTACCATAAATGAAACGCGTCAACCTGTTTTACCTGGCACCGAACTCCCCCACCCCCTCCACTCCCCGTTCTCCATTCTGTAACATTTCATCCATTTCTCCACACACTGTTGCATGCTTCCCCATTTCTAAATCCTCCGACCCCCCCCCCAACACATTCTTTTCATCATTTTCCTGATTTTATTTTGATTTCTTGGATATATATAAGCTGTGGCTTCTTTCATGTTTCAGCTAATGGTTCTTATTAAATTCATCATCATCATCATCATCATCATCATCATCATCATCATCATCATTATTATTAAGGCAGCAAGTTGGCTGAATCATTAGCATGCGGGGGTGAAACGCTTGGCAGAATTTCATCTGCTTGCTACGTTCTGAGTTCAAATTCCGCCGAGGTCGACTTTGCCTTTCATCCTTTTAGGATCGATAAATTAAGTACCAGTGAAACACTGGGGACCAATGTAATCGACTAGTTCCCTCTCCCAAATTTCAGGCCTTGTGCTTATAGTAAAAAGTATTATCATTATTATTATTATTATTATTAATAATAATAATAAAAGTAACAGCAGCAGTAGTCGTCGTTGTCCAGCCCCTGGTCAACTCTGATTGGGCTGAACATTCCTGCCAAGACCATACTGATCTTTGGGTACCTAGGAGTATAACGCCTAATGTGTCCTTGCCAAATTTAAGGCAGCAAGGCGTGATTGAAGAAGATAGGTTTGGCTGCTATTTCTAGCAAGTCAAACTAGTATAGAGAGCTTCCCTTGTTTCAATAGTTGTAGCAGCAGTAGTAGTAGTAGTAGTAGTGGGAGAACCAGTAGTAATATAAATTGTGGACGTTTACATTCGGACTTCATCCGGGTGACTACCCATAATCAAAGACATTTCTACTTTGACCATTTCAGCTGTTTTTTGCAGACAGGGTGTCTGAGGTTAGATTATCTGATGCACACAAACATACACACCTATATGTATATATAGGCGCAGGAGTGGCTGTGTGGTAAGTAGCTTGCTTACCAACCACATGGTTCCGGGTTCAGTCCCACTGTGTGGCATCTTGGGCAAGTGTCTTCTACTATAGCCTCGGGCCGACCAAAGCCTTGTGAGTGGATTTGGTAGACGGAAACTGAAAGAAGCCCGTCGTATATATGTGTGTGTATGTATATATATATATATATATATATATATATATATATGTGTGTGTGTGTTTGTGTGTCTGTGTTTGTCCCCCCCTCCTAGCATTGCTTGACAACCGATGCTTGTGTGCTTGTGTCCCCATCACATAGCGGTTCGGCAAAAAGAGACCGATAGAATAGGTACTAGGCTTACAAAGAATAAGTCCCTGGGTCGATTTGTTCAACTAAAAGCGGTGCTCCAGCATGGCCGCAGTCAAATGACTGAAACAAGTAAAAGAGTATACAAGCACATACACATATTAACTGATGTGGTACTTAATGATGTCATATCTATGATGTGGATGGTAGTCATAATGATTATGATTATGTGCTTAATAGGAGATCATCTTAAGATCCTACCAGCCCTCTCTTACCCCTGTTCCCCCCCGTCCTCTACTTAATAATTTCGGTAGTTGTTATATTACTGTGTTTTCGTTTTGGTGGTTGTGTTAGTGAGTGTAAAACAACAACCACCACCACTACAGCTACCGCGTCCCTGTCGGCTTACTCCCACATCCATAAGCGCCGCACCACAAACACGAATGCAGATGATTGCACATCTGTTGCTCAACTACTTCGGTGACCTTGTTGTGTCTATTTCTGTGGTGTTTGTCTATTTGTTGAGTAATCAGGATAGTGAGTGCACACTCTGTGCCTGTCTCTGTCTTTGTATGCATATTACTCTGTGTGTATGTGCGTCACACTGTTTTTGCATATGTGTTTGTATCTGTATGTATGTATATATCAATATATACGTGTGTGTGTGTGTGTATTTATGCATTTATATATGTATGTAGTGAATATTCCATAATTTCTTTTGGCTGTAGTTTGAAAAGAAAAAGTTTAGAATGGTACAACAATGCACTATAATACAAAAAATGGACTATATACCTGTTGTAAATTGGTTATCTATAGTCCGATTATATTTCGGAATTACAATTCCTTCTTCAGATATTCTGAGATGTAGTCTCTGCTATAAGGAGTTCCTTTCTATCTTCTTCTTGTTATAGCAATTGACAAAGTCATAGCACAGACTACCTGGTGAGTCACTGTACTTTCCCAGGGATTAAATATCTAAGATGAATTAAAATCTAATTAGCTAAATTCATCTATGTGGAATGGTCTGAATACAGTTTGGTAAAATATCCCTTCTAACCAAAGAAAATAAGTTTGGTGCACAATTGCATGGAACTGGAAATCTCAGGGTCCTAGAAGGTTTAATTTCATATCAACATTTAATTTTTTTTTAATATTTATAATGAAACTGTCTTGCATCCTATATCTGTTCAGAAATGAGATATTTGGAGCAGTGCTGAAGTGAACCCTCAACTTCAAATAGATGAATATTAGATGTACTGTTTATGTTTTACCTATTCTAGCTGATTTAATAAACAGTCTACTGGAGTAGATTACAATGAAGCATGAGCCAGGATTTTAAGGCCAAGGATAATGCGAGGTTGCAGTAGAGATTGATTCATCTCACCTGTCCACAGCCTGGTTCCATAGTATATGTGGAGCCAAAATACTATTATCATGGCTAAAGATATTGGTTGTGATACTGACCTTCAGTCCATTGTCATCTCTGTGACACAGTAGGGCAGATGGTAATTGTATGAGTATCAATAAACAATAAGAGGTTAGGCAGAATAGTGCTGAAGCACAAAGGTATGCCTGCTATACTCTTTTGTGTGAGCTTGAGTTGAAAGGAAAGCAATTAGAGTGGTAGTGCTGGACAAAGAGCCTTGTTGTTTTATATGTAAGAATAAGAGCCAGTTGAGGGCTTTCTACACAGAGTAGATAAAAATTCAGAGGCGGGGAAAGAGCAATAGGTGGTTATATAAACAGCAACGATACCAGCAGTTCCCAGAAACTGCTGTTTGCACAGTGCCACCTGTTGCAGCTCAGGGGATAGCAGAATAAATAGCTTCATTTTCGTTACCAGGAGCCGACAACCAAGAAGCTGGCAATATCTCTCTCTCTCTCTCTCTCTCTCTCTCTCTTTCTCTCTCTTTCTCTCTTTCTCTCTCTCTCTCTCTCTCTCTCTCTCTCTCTCTCTCTCTCTCTCTCTCTCTCTCTCTCTCTCTCTCTCTCTCTCTCAGTAGTACCAGCCCTTCATCTTGTGATGATGGGAAGGAAAATATTTAATATGGCAAATTGTCTAGGACAGCAGAAAAATATTTAATATAGCAAACTGTCTAGGACAGCAGAAAAATATTAGGGAGAAAATAATAATGGAAAGTGATTCTAGGTCCAAGACAAGCCAGATCCTTGAAGAGGACCCCACCTCCTCCTGGGAAACCATGAAATTCACAGTTCTTTAAAATGTCAGTGTAGACGAATGGAGATAGCAATATCCTGGTTGATGAGAAGCTTAGGTTGTATTTTGTGGAATGCTTAAATGATAGACAACGCCAACAATCTATCAGGAACTATATGGTAACTATCCAGAGGTTGTGATAGGACTCCAGCTTAGTAGAATACTGAGAGTATACACAAGAACTCTTGGGAGTCCCTGGCTCCATTAGCAGGTGTGAAAAGTGTTTGAGGTCATGTATACCTTGAATCACTGTAGGTGGCAGCTTATCAACTCTGTGTGTACATGTAATTTTTTTCTGTCTTTTTTATTGATTGGTGGGGTTGGGGAAAAACAGCTGCTTTTTTCATATCATAACATCTTATTCAGTGATCCATCTAGTTCTTAGGTGTTTTTCTTTTTAAAACAGGAAAGGTCACAAACTTCATATATATCATTCCTTTATAGCATTCAGAATACACACACACACACATGCAGTATGCTAGCTGACAAAGCATGGTTGGTTGACCCGCTAGAGAGTGTAACCAAACCTCCCTCAAAACTTTCCTCTTAAGATATTATGGTAAAAGAAAGGACATATTGGATATAGTACTTTGAGATACTATGTCTGAAAAGACGGGGATAATCCTAGCAGTAACGCCATTGGTTTATAGGCTGACCCAGACTTTAACAACAACATACTTGTTATACACCATTATCTTACCTGTCTTTTAACAGTCCAGTTTTTACTTAGGTTTTACTTAGGAAAAGCATTTTCATCTTAGACTGAAAGTGTCTCTTAATGATTTTTTTTTATCAAGGTCTTCACATTTCATTTCACCCTCCTCTCTCTCTCTCTCTCTCTCTTACCTTAATGAATTTCCAATACAAGGTTGTTTTGTCAATTAAATGGGAAAAGGTGAGTGTTTTTCTGACCACCCACCACTACCACCACCTCCATTAAGCCACTTTAAGATTATCACAGTCTCTATCATAGTATTTCGCGACTCATTTTCGACTAATCATTGCTATTTTACTACTACATGCCAGTGAAAGAGCTTCTACTTAGCTGCTCAACTTGCTAGAAATAGCAACCAAATCTCTTTCACATTACACCCTGCCATCTTAGTAAAACAATGTGTGTGTGTTGGATAATGTCCTGATTTCCATATATATATATATATATATATATATAAGGAAGAACACTGGAAGCAAAACAAACAGACAGGATGGTCACAGTTGGAATGCTATTTGATTATAGGTGTTTGATCAAGATTGACATAGGGTTAAACAGTACCACTACTACCACCAGCACCGACATTACTTCACCACCACTACATTCATTGCCACCACTCCTTCAGCTCATTACTATATATATGTTCACTACTACTACTACGACCACCACTACCACCGCCACCACCAATTAATGCCCCCTCCTTCCTATTCAGGTTGCAATTAATATTCCATGAGTTGCTAGCCACATGCATGCATGCATGATTGAGAACTTCCTGTTTTCATAACACTGACATTAAACCTTTTAAACTTTTGGGCATGTTTATGTATAAACTATGCTGCACTGTGTGTGTGTGTGTGTGTGTGTGTGTGTGTGT
>NC_068988.1:30114155-30119155 GCF_001194135.2 Octopus bimaculoides
GTGTCTCTTGCTGCTGTTACTCTCCTCCCCCTCCTCCTCACCACCCAGACCTCCCACTGTTTCATGCTGTCTGAACCCCCCACCCCACCTACCCTTATCCGACTGTTTACTTGTTATTATTGTTTAACCCTGGATCGACTTGAGGCTCGCGCAGAACTATCTACGATCAAAAGAGTTCCAGACATAACCACCCTGCCTTTTTCCTTAAAATACATGCAGTTGAGGACGACATTATTTCCAATGCAGGCTTCGATTCTAAGATAGTGGCTGTGTGATTTGAAGGAGGTGGTTTGGCTGCTTTTTCTAGTAGGTCAAACTACCACCCAGAGACTCCATGGAGAGTTGGTCTGATAGTCCGTTGCTTACAACTTAGCTGCTAGTGAACCGAGACATCAGCATTTAGCACTTCTTAAATTGGTTGGAACCAAGATTTGCCTTTCTGTTGAAACACACACACACACACACACACACATTCTGGCTCTCAAGGAACTGGCATTATAAGACAACTCCAAGAATTTCCTCTGAAAAATGTTTATGTTTATACTTACCATAGCAGTGGGTAATAAATTCCACTGAGAGCTGTTTTTACAGATTCCTTTCACTGTATAAGAATGTAGACATATGAAAAAAAAACAAACAAAAAATGTTCTTTACTATTGTAATACTTTCAACCAAAGATTAGAGCTTTAACAGTCACTCTACCAGCATGAAATAACACTCAAATTCTCCTTCAAATCATACACCTTACCTGTCTTCAAAAGATAGAACTCATTAAATAATGTAGTCCTGCATAGAATGGGCTTGACTAAGAAACATCACTATTAGGAAGAATGCCTTTGCTAGAAATATAAACTAAATTTTCCTCGAATCGAAAGATAAATTGAATAGTGCCGTTCTTAGTCGAATGTCTTTATTAACTTTGCTTTAATATCCAGTGACCTGGAGCTAAAGATCATCATCATCATCATCATCACTGTTTATACATAAGCATTTCCTTGTTTGTATGTGTTGGACTGAACTTTTTTAGCTGATGTTGTACAGGTGCAGGAGTGGCTGTGTGGTAAGTAGCTTGCTTACCAACCACATGGTTCCGGGTTCAGTCCCACTGCGTAGCACCTCGAGCAAGTGTCTTCTACTATAGCCTCGGGCCAACCAAAGCCTTGTGAGTGGATTTGGTAGACGGAAACTGAAAGAAACCTGTCGTATATATATATATATATATATATATATATGTGTGTGTGTGTGTGTGTGTGTGTGTGTGTTTGTGTGTCTGTGTTTGTCCCCCTAGCATTGCTTGACAACTGATTCTGGTGTGTTTATGTCCCCATCACTTAGTGGTTCGGCAAAAAGAGACCAATAGAATAAGTACTAGGCTTACAAAGAATAAGTCCCGGGGTTGACTTGCTCGACTAAAGGCAGTGCTCCAGCGTGGCCACAGTCAAATGACTGAAACAAGTAAAAGAGTTGTATGCCCTTCCTGATGCCTAAAACCCCTTTAGATGTTTATTATATCATCTACAGACATCTTGTACCTATTCTAAACATTGGGATACGTGTTTCATTGCACCAACAAAAGCATCTCTATGTGGTTACCCAATCTGCTAGAAATAACATCTACAAGCAAAAGTCATTTTAGATAATGTAGTCTTATGTGACCCAAAAGAGATTTGTGGTTGTCATTTGATACATCTTTCATCAGGTGGTTAATTTGCTCAATTGAACTTGGCACTAAACTACAACAGAACATTATCAGAAGTAGCTTTTATGTGGTCTGTATATTTACATGTTAGTGATGCCCAACAGATATTTAAGAGAAAGTGGAAGTGGATTGGTAGCACGATTAGAAAGGACACAGCAAATACAGCGAAAAGCGCTTTACAGTGGAATCCGGATGGATATAGAAAGAGGGGTAGGCCTAAGAACTCGTGGCGTAGATCAACACAAAAGGAACTAGAGAAAGGGGGACATTCATGGCAGAGTATAAGTACAGAAGTGAAAAATTATGCGACATGGAATTCAATTATAAGTGGCCTATACTCCGCGTTGGAGGGTTAAAGGCAAGAAAGATAAAGATGCCCAACAGATCTCCTTCAAACACATAACCTGCCATCTAAAAAGAAAAGAAAGGACATATTGAGTAGTGTAACCCTGAGTGTGTTGTGTCCGAATGAATTGTGGGTTTGTACCAACATTAAAACATACATTTGGTCATAACTCTATTGGCTGTGGGCTGTCAGGATTTGGACAACAGCCACAGCAACTATTATAAATTGTATATGATGTGTTTCCATACATTAGCTGAAATTAGAAAAAAAGTACTCAAGTTTTATGTATCGTAACTCATGTAAGCACATCACTACAGTGTTCGCGCATGTGTGTAGACACACATTGTACTTGTGTATATATGTTTTTATGAGTCATTGGCCCACGCAGTCATATATATTACACGTTGTATGAGCTAGAGCATCACTAGATTATCTACATGTGTTCCATCAACAAATCTGTAAATGTTCTCATATTATATTTTACCATATAAGATAGGACACCGCCCTCTTGTTTTGGTAAACTAATTTTTTTATATGTATCTTTAAATAGTCCAATGCATTGACACATATACGCACACCCATCTATGCACGTGTGTATGTATGTGAGTATATATATATATATATATACACACACACACACACACACACACACACACACACACACACACACACACACACACACACACACACACTGACACACATATAGGTTTAAGTCACTTATGTAGCTTCAAAGTTAATAAATACACACAGTGTGTATGTGGTAAATGCTGTTAACATAGGTGCTAATGTTTCTGGTAAAGAATTTGGGTGGCCTACATTTTTTGGGTTTATGGTAGTGCGATCTGAGTTGTTTGATGGAGCAGGAGGGTTTGGCACTTTTGTTTGTAGTGGAATAGGGTGTGTGAAGATGGTTGCTTGAAGACTAATAATTTTTGTTCTAGTTTAAGCGCATGGTCAAGAATTCTAACTAGGTTTAAGAGGAACCCCGGTATGTAACTGGTAATTTTTTCTCTCAACCTCAAATTGACCCCGAAAGGGTGAAAGACAAATTCGACCTCAGTGGAAATTGAAATACAACTAAGCATTTCACCCAGCATGCTACAATTTTACCAGCTCTCTGCTTTAATAATAATAATAATCTTTTCTGTTGTTGGCACAAGAAATCTGAGGGAAGGGATTAAGACTATTACATCAACCCCAGTATATAACTGGTACTTACTTAATCGACACTGAATAGATGGAATTGAACTGAAAATGTAAGGATGGACGAAATACCACAGAGCATTTTGTTTGGCGTGCTAACAATTATACCAGCTCTCCACCTTTAATAATAATAATAATAATAATAATAATAATAATTATCGTTTAACATCCATTTTCCATGGGTTGGACGGTTTGACTGAAGTCTGGAGAGCCAGTGGCTGCACCAGGCTCCAATCTGGTCTGGCAATGTTTCCACAGCTGGATGCCCTTCCTAACACCCAACCACTTCAAGAGTGTAGAGGGTGCTTTTTACGTGCCACTGCCACAGAAGCCAGTCAGGTGGGCCTGGTATTGATGATAATAATAATAATAATAACAATAATAATAATGAATTGCATCAGATAATAAAATATTTGAGTTATTATAAAAAGAACATTGTACTAAATGATACAATTTACTAACAAAGCTCTGTCCTGATAACGAAGTAGAGTAGACATATGACCTCAGTGTATTACACCTTTGAGATATTGATTGAAAGCAGGGCGGATATATGAGGTTGGAGTTGGCCATGTGCTGTGGTTTGAGACCAGAATTGTAAGTGCAAGCGCAGTAACAGTAATAACACCAACAACAACAATAAACATAGTTACAACAAAAACAAGTTTGAGTTATAACCGTAAAAGTAACAACAAACCATAACATCGACAACAACTACAACATTGCTGGAAGTAGGTACTGTTACACTTGAAAAACATCTGTGCTGGCTCTAACCACTGTTTTGTACAAACCATAATGTTGATGGTAAAGACGATAATGGTGATGGTGGTGGTGGTGGTGAAGGTGGTGATTGTGGTGTTGTCAGTGGCAATGATGGTTACGTGCTCTGAATAATAGTTGTGTGCCAAAGAACTGTTTGCTCTTCTTGACTGCATACCTGAGAGAGAAAAAGAGAGAGAGAGAAAGAAACAAAGAGAGAGAGAGAGCAGTGAGGAAAGAAAGTCAAAATTTGGTTTTGTTGTTTTCATTTGGTCTTTAGGTTTTACACAATGGACTGATATACAAACAGAAACAAATGCACACACTTACACCCACATACTGAAACACACACACACACACACACACACGACTAATGACTACGTAATACTGCTGCCCTGACTGAATGTTTCGCTCCTTTTTTTTTTTTGTTTTAATTTTATTTTTCATTCTTCAATTACATCAGACATTTGCCGCACAAATACACCAAAATGCTCGGCGATGCTTCCCAGTCTGTAAGCTATTAAAATGCTTTCTAATGTGCAAATACATACACGTGCGCACACACACACACATAGGTGCAAGCGTAACTGTGTCTTTAAGAAGTTTACTTCCCAGCCACAATGCTTTTTGGTTCAGTCCCCCATTTGGCATTTTGAGCAAGTGTCTTTTGGTGTATCCTTGGGCCACCAAAAGCCTTGTGAGTGGACTTTCTGGACAGAAACTCAAAGGAGTCTGTCGTATAACCTGGTGCAGCCCCACTGGCTTAGCAGTTTTCAGCCAAACCGTCCTACCCATGCCAGCATGGAAAACAGACGTTAAACAACGACGATAATGGTATATATGTATACATATATAAACAATATATGAGTATATGCATATATATGTACATGTATGTACATACCTTCATCTACATGTACATATAGATACATATCTGGGTACATGACGTTGCAAAAAAACATAGACAAAATGATAAACAAGGTACAAAAAACAAGCAGG
>NC_068988.1:30121655-30122917 GCF_001194135.2 Octopus bimaculoides
TTTGAAACCCTTATTTTCATGATCAGTATTAGCACACAGGGCATATTGCTTGTGGAATTTTCCCCAACTCTTTACATTCATCTTTTTGGGATTGACGACAAGAGCATCAATTGAGTATTTGGATTGACGTAATCAACTTGCTCCTTTCCCTAAATTTGGGGCTTTGTGCCAATAGTAGAAAGGATTATTATTATTATTATTATTGAGTAAGAGCAGCGCCATCAAAGTGACACTGGGGTAAAATATACGAAGCCCAATATACCCATCATGACTACCCATCTGATAAGGGTGTACCAGGCACGTGTATCACAACCACATGTGCGTGACATGGTGATATCATTATTATTATTATTATTATTATTGAGTGAGAGAGCAGTGCATGCCACCAAAGTGACACTGGGGTAAAATATACGATGCCCATTATACCCATCATGACTACCTGTCTGATAAGGGTACACCAGGCACATGCATCACAACCATATGTGCGCGACATGGTGATTTCATATCAAGATAAACAGCACATGACCTCGCAGGTGCGGCCCAGTTAGAGGTTTCTTCAGGTCGGGTAGCCCATCCCGCTCAAAAGGTCTCTGAATAAGGTTTGTTTAAGGATGTTGAGCAAAACACCCATGTTTCCAAAGGTGAATTATTCAAACTCCAAAGAATTCCTCTCAACACATGGCTATGATGCTCCCACACCACTACTTCTGCTCTTGATCAGAGATGCACATATCGTCAGCCACTAAGAGGCAAGCTCAACTGGTTAAGGTCAAACAACTGACAAGCAAATCTGTGGCATTGTGCAGAATATTTGCTGAGGTCCATCTTTTTATACCAAGACAAAACAATGTACATGATAACACTTCCAATCAATTATTATTATTATTATTATTATTATTGTTGTTTGTAGAAAGAATTATTATTATTATTATTATTATTATCATTGTTATTGTTGTTGTTGTTGTTGCTTGTAGAAAGAATTATTATTATTATTATTATTATTATGTTGCTTTTTCTTCTTCTTTACCCTCCAGGGCAAATGTCAGAGGAAAGACCCTCCTTGTAAGTACCTTCACCCACCTCAACACCTGAGGGAACAGTTACTTCAAAATGGTCGAAACAACTTAATTATTAAAAACCTCCAGTTGCAAGCTGCACAGGCTGCGGCGGCTGGGCTACAACCACTGGTGCCTGGAATGATTCCAACAGTCGTAAGTATTAATGAAATTTCTTCCTTTTTCATTTCATTTCTCTGTCCCTTT
>NC_068988.1:30125000-30125473 GCF_001194135.2 Octopus bimaculoides
TATATATATATATATTAGCAGTGGCTGTGTGGTAAGAAGCTTGCCTCCCAACCACATGGTTCTGGGTTCAGTCCCACTGCATGGCATCTTGGGCAAGTGTCTGCCTTGGACCGACCAAACCTTTGTGAGTGGATTTGGTAGACAGAAATTGAAAGAAGCCCGTCGTATATTTGTATGTATATGTGTGTGTGTGTATGTTTGTGTGTCTGTGTTTGTCCCCCCAACATCGCTTGACAACCGATGTTGGTGTGTTTACGTCCCCGTAATTTAGCGGTTCGGCAAAAGAAACCGATAGAATAAGTACTAGGCTTACAAAGAATAAGTCTTTGGGTCGATTTGCTCGACTATAAAGGCGGCGCTCCAGCATGGCCACAGTCGAATGACTGAAACCAGTAAAAGAGAGAGTAAAGAGTAATATATATATATATATATATATATATATAAAACAATAATGAGTATATGCATATATAAGT
>NC_068988.1:30125483-30128899 GCF_001194135.2 Octopus bimaculoides
ACAATAATGAGTATATGCATATATAAGTCCATGTATGTGCATACCTACGTCTACCTGTATATATAGGTGCAAACAAAACGTAGAAAAGAAAATTATAATAACCAGAGTACAGAAAACACACAAGCCACATAGAGAACATTTTCCTTCATCAGCTACCCCCGTTTTAACACCGGCTGTGTGTGTGTGTGTGTGTCTTATAGTATTATGTGTCTGTAGCTAGAGTTTTCGTTCTTTCTTTAGTGTTCACTGTCATTCATGCTGTTCACCTCTTCACCTAGGGTTTCCTCGCTAACCATCTGCTCTGAGATCAAGTTTGGTACCGTGCACTTTTAACCAGCAATAAATACTGCTACTATTTCGGTCTCTACTAGTTGTAGTAATAACGGTTGTTCTTGTTTCCTATGCTTATTACTTTTTAGTTTCTAACATTGATCTGTTTTTCTTTCCTCATTTTCATGTTGTTGTTGTTGTCAATGACGATAAAGATAATGGCTGTAGTCATCATATGTTCACGTCATTTACTTGCATTACTTCACTTTATTTGCTCATTCATGTAAATTCCTTTCATTTTGAGTAATTTCTTTCTTTTCTGCATTCTTCCTTTTTTTTCTCCCCCCACCTTTTCTTCCATGTTTTTTTTTTTTCTAACTTCTGTATACACTCTTAGTTGTCAGTTGTTGGTTTGTTTGGCCCGTTGGTTCTTTCAAGTGTCTCGAGAAACTATTTTGGTTATTCTATAATAGTGCATCCTATACACTTGTATATGTTCGTCTAATTAGCTTCTCAAATTAGAATTAAGGAGTGATAGTGACAAACATAAAGCGAAAGAGAGAGAAAAAAATAACACACACACACACACGCGCACACACACACACACACACACACACATATATGTGAGGAGACAGCACAACAAACAAGGATATAGCCATAGCAGGAGAGAGGAAGTGATGAAGAATAAAGAAAAGCCAAAAGCTAGTGTTATTGAAGTGTGTGTGGAGGTGACCAGTGAGGTTATGTGTGCCTCTGTTGCATAGCTGAAGACCTCTGAGTATGAACTCGTGAACTACGAGTAGGCATTAGAAGTGTCTGTCGTGTTAATTATATGATCTAGAGTGTTTTTCTCACTTGGGTGTAATTTGATTCAAAAGTCAGCGTTAAATCAGATGTACGTATCGTCATTCACACACATATACACACACACGTGTATAATATATATATATATATATATATATATGTCAGTAAATAGTGGGGGTGTTAACCGCACGTGGAGAAATAATAGGAAAATGAAAAATAATAATAAGGCAGAATGCTAAACTGGAAGCATATTTTAATAAAGATTTCTCTAACCGGCTTTCATTGCGAAAAGAAATTTTCAAGAGGGAGAATGAAAATGCTTTTTACAAAGTACAAAATGAAGAAAATAATATATGAAAAAAATATATAAAAAAATAAATATACCAATACATTATATTGTCTTTGAGCTTTTGAAGTTCAATGGTAATCCATGTAGATAATGGTTGGAAAAATAAGGATGCATGAGAATCGAGAGTTGTGTTAGGTTTAACAAAAGGGTTAAAAGTTTGTGTTAAGCAAGAAGTGTGGTGTCAAAACAGGAAGTGTGTGTAAGGGGAGACAAATGTTTTTAGTTGGACTCCAACTAAAAACATTTGTCTCCCCTTACACACACTTCCTGTTTTGACATCAGACTTCCTGCTTAACAAACTCTTAGCACCTTTTCTCTTTTTTTAAACCTAACACAACTCTCATGCATCCTTATTTTTCCAACCATTATATACATGGATTACCATTGAACTTCAAAAGCTCAAAGACAATATAATGTATTGGTATATTTATTTTTTTATATATTATTTTCTTCACTTTGTACTGGAGCTTTTATATTATATGCATTAGGTAGGTCCACACCATTCAGCAATGAGGATTCAGTTGGTTGACCAACCGAATTATCTACCCCTAGATTAGGATCTAAGTGACGAAGCGTTCTCTGGAAACGTGCACAAATAATTAATTTCCAGATAGATTCAGTGTGACGCTGGCTTTGATAAGGCTGTCCTTTCTAGATTACAATTACACCCCACCTAACAAGCTGATGTGATATCATTTGTGGATCTATTTGCTCACCTTTCAAGAGTTCACCCTGTTAGCAAAGATATAAATTTTTTGTTGTTTTTCACTGCAGTTTCTGTCTGCTTTTGCAGACATTTACATTATCGATGTTTTTGTTGTTGCTTAGCCTTGGCTAAAAGCTTCATCCTGTCTGTAGACTTGTGGCCTTTGATCTACTCAGCAATTCTGGCTCATTTAGCAAACACAGTGTTTCAACTATGTCTCTTTTCTTTAACAGTTTGCTGAAATATTTTGAGATTCTTGTATGCACCAATTTAACTTTTTCTTAAGTATGAATGCCACCTTGTCTTTTGTTAAATCTTTATAAAGGGCTTAAAAAAAAATCCATAAGACATTTTTGTTTGTGTGTTTTTGCTTTTTATTATTTTGTTTTACATACAGATTCTTAATCCTGTCAAGTTGTATTAACATATATAAGGAAATTTTATTTTCTACAAATACACATATGCACACGCATAGGTGTGTGTGTGTATTTTAGCTAAATATATTTTAGCTTTTGGCTTTTATTTATATATATATATATATATATATATATATATGTGTGTGTGCAATATTTATTGCGTATTCATTATGTATGTATAACTCTGTGTGTGTGTGTTTCCATATTTGTATTCCAGTCTAAATCTTCAAATATGTCTCGTGAACATATTTTTAAAAGTAGAACAACTTCAAACCAAGAATAAATTTTATATAAAAAAAAAATAAATAAAAAGTCAATAGAGAAAACCTGAAATTATATTAGTGTTTAAACAAGAACATACAAATAAATTATTGTAAATACATTTGCTCACATATGTCTATATACATTCTATATATGTATATATACATACATGAAACTTGCAGCTTGCTGCCTCTTCATTTTATTTGCTTCTCTTCATTTTATGGCTCTATACATGCTTGCATATATATATACATATATATAATTATTCAATATTAACAGTTTTGTATTAGAAAACCAGGAATTTATACAAGGCTGTAAAAGAAGTGCTCAAACTAGTTGAGACATAGGTACAAAGTTAATTGCAGAATAAAACCGTTAGGTCATCGACTCGAAAAGCCATAGCCCACCAATGACCACATATAAGAAGTACAACATAGACCACAAAAACCAAATTAGTAAAGGGAGGCCAAAATTTTTATACATAAGAATAAAAATCGATTAAAAATGCAATAGAATACTATAAATAAATAAGTAAACAGCGATTGAAAATATTAGAGACTGGTACAAATACAGTAGAATAAATAAATATATATATATATATATATATATA